>NW_020170409.1:387361-406507 GCF_000524195.1 Echinococcus granulosus | reverse complement strand
GGTGGTGGTGGTGGTGGTGGTGGAAGCAGGGCTCTTTTCCACTGTCGCAGGCGATTGGAAGGGTCCGCATAGTTAAAGGTGCGGTTCTAAACACAATCATTCTATTATGCGGCCCTCTCTTGAAATGCCTGCAGTCTTGGTTTTACGCAGCTCAAGTATTCCCAATACTTCTTAAATTCTTCAAAAGCATAACAATTAGATTATAGCGCTATTGCGAGGATACAAGAGACTAAGAGATTACTGTCACAGCTCTGTGCGGTCAGCGTTGTCGTCGAACCTCGAAGAATTGGAAAGAACTATCTAATGCTGCTTGTCATTCTGGTACAAGAGGCCTTCTTGAGCTCGTCTTTTGACATTGGGGTTCGTTTGTAAGTATTTACCTTCAATTGGTATCCTGAGCACCGTGATTGTGTATCCATATATTGTCTTTCAGAAACATCCATACCTCCTCAACAAGGAGGTATGGCAGCAGCAATTCGAGGATCAGTGGTAACTTCGCTGCATTCATAGGCAAAAGGAATCGAGTGAATAAATAAGCATCTAACGGGTTTTTTTTTAATTTTACCAAGGAAAGCGTTCTCTGCGGAGATTTGGAGGACACTTTTCTCCGAATAGAAACTAGTAGCTTATAAGTATTTGCGATTTGGGAAATTGGAAGATGTGGGTCGCTATGCCTTCTTTCGAATTCAATGCGGGGTTCGTTGGGGCTCATTTAAGAATGGCTTGTGCATGCATGGCTGTAGTACTATCTACAGCATATGGCAGGCTTAACATACTCTCGCCTCTTTGAAGAGCATGACTAGATGGATGCCGCATTTGAGAAACCTGTGATATTCTGGCAGAGCTTTGCAGAACGGTCCCGGAGGAGATAACTTTGTTTGGTTGGAAAATCTGTCTCTGCTGCACAATATTTCACCGCAAATTACTGTTGTGTCAGTGACTGACCGAATTCTGTGTGACGAGCCCCGTGACGAGAAGGACACAATTTGCTTACAAAAATCCATTTTACTGTTCTGCGGGTATTTTAGAAGAACCATAAATCACTGATGGAACAGATGGAGTTATGGAGTCACTTGAAGCAGTGGAATGACACCGGACAGAACAGAACGAACAGAGTTGGGGACACCGATGCACAAGCGTTGGAATCGCGGGTTAAACAGTACAACTTTGTAAAAATAATTTATCTTATTGCAGTGAACGGTGACAGGCATGCTTCGAAGCACACTCCTTGTTGTTATGGTCGAATGCATTTTGGATTTCGCTATTCCAAGGAGCCAAATGATAGCAAATGGTTGTAATAACTTGTGAGACATACAACAGGGCTGCGCCTTTTCATCTATCATATAAATGCAGTTAAATTGTGAACCAACCGCTTTGTAACCTTGCATTAAACTTGTTTGTCATCCGGTCCGCGACAATCTTCACGAATTGAATTCATCGCCCTAGCCGAATTGTTCAGTGAAGACTTGAGCATAGCATGAGTGCGTTCATCGTGAAAAAAATAGCAAACAGCGCAGCGTGATGGGCATCGCTCCCAATTCGATGATATGAAAGTTTGCTTGACTCTTCGTTTTGGTTTCGGGAGCACTTGAAGCTCTGCTTTTTTACTTCAGCTGGACAGTATGTCCTCGGGGCCATACCAGTAGCCCCCAGCCCATTGGCAATACACTTTTCACCCGAGTATTATGTCTTCTTCCGTTTTCAGGAAAGATTTGGAACGCTGCAGAAAGTGCGATGTGTTGCAGTAGATGACTAAATTTTTCCTCATCGTCTTCACAAGCAACTGATGGGGCAAGCCCGAGTTCAGCCATTTGTAATCTGAGCCATTAAATTTCTCGCTAGGTATAAATTTTATCAACTAATCAAAAATCCTTTTTGTTGAAAATAGCGATCAAGATTATTTCAACAGTTGTGGTTAGATGTTAACAACGGCATTGTGCCGCTACTTCTGGTATTTACGGCCAGTGTTACTCACTAGGCATGATGCCAATCCCCCGTTGTTAATTACACCTCCTCCCTTAGCGATTCTCTGTTCGCAAATGGCGCGAACTTTAAGCATCCTGTATATCAAGTTCCCTCTGGGTGTAGAACTGCTGCCATCTGAAGATGAGGAAGGAAATGCCAGTGCGGGAATATCCACTTGAGAAAGGGGAGTTTAATGGGGCACAAAGTCCTTCCATTAAAGTGGAAGACATTGAGGAAGTTATGAAATTATGCACCCAAGAAAACTTTGCCCACATGAATAGGCAGTACAATAATTGTAAAGTCGAGGTACACAACTTCTTGACAGGTACAAATTATTTGGACGTAGAGTGAATGACACAATGATATTTATTATTGCACAAAACCTAGCCAGTTTGCAGGGACTACAGCATGTAATTGATGCTATTCTACTCCCTTCGGCCATTACTTAACTCATGTGGCCAAAATGATGGCGTGTGCGCTAAAGCGGCTCCCCTTAATGTTTCATTATTGTTTTGGTGGATCTGTAAAAGGTGAAACTGCGTGTTTATTTTTTTAATATTAAAATATGACCTCAAATATTCATACCGAGGTCGACTGAAACTGTGTAGGCTTTCCATCAATCGCGGGTGTTTCCCCCCCATTTCCGCGCTCTAGTGTCGTCACCTGTTTGTCGGGAGGTTGTAGACATGGGGGGTAAGCTTGTGTAGATAGATAATTCCCGGGAAATGCGATTGATCGGACAGGTTTCATGCACTTTTCTCTACCTTAAATGATAACCAAATTTTGTCGGTTGGGAAAAGGGGACTTGGAGAAACTCGGTAGCAATGAGTCCGTCTCATTGCAGTCAACTATTCGACAGTCGTATAGTAAAAAACCCTATTCCCACTACCGCAGTGTGGGCACAGGCTCTACGAGCCCCACAGTATTTCAATCTCCAACCCATATAAACTAAAAAGTTGTTTTATTCCCTCAAAGTGGAAAGTGGTTTCACAACAAGACACCCAACAGGCGAGTTCATCCACCTGCACGACTAATCCTCAAAGTGGGATGATTTGGACCACTTCACGCAAGACTGGGCGTGTGTTTATAGCGCGGGAAAGTAAATTAGCTGCATCGCACTGCACCGTGATGGGAGAGATAAAATGACTACCTCGGCCTCATTCCTCATTGGTGGGAGTCGTGGCCCCGAGCCATTCCCTGCGAGGTCTGCGAGATGTCCCTCTCCCCCTCCCCCCTCTAAGGGCTGACGAACTCAACAAAGTCAGAATTTGGTGGAACAAAGATGGCCCTAGTTGACAATACTACCGATGCTCTTTTAATAAACGGGAATACCCATTTCGCCCCTCGCCTATTCTATTTTAGATAATCGAAGACTTCCGACTGAATCTTTGTCTAGCGCTTTGATACCCGTTTCGGTAATATTTTTTATTTAGGATTTGAAATGGAGAAGGCACGCCATTGCTGCTGTTGCATAGGAGATGCAACGAAATTACTATTTTGTCAAAGTGTAGTAACTTTTTTGGATAGATGAAAAGAATAGGAACTTGACATAAGGCAGCAATGGGAAACCCACTACCCTTCTACAAATGATTTAATTCCCCGCCCCCCTCCCAAAAAAAGGTGGCTAATGCTTCCCTGAACCGCATAGGCAAGCGTGAAGACGACCAAACAGCCCTCGGCGCTGTCGCGTGCGTGCATGCACGCGGCCACATTGATTCGTCTCCTATTTGCGCTACTAGTCCTCCAATTCGCCACGCTGATTGGTTCACAATCCCTCCAACCTTCCACTCCCATTGGTTCTTGTGGTTGGTGTGTGTGTATGTGTGCGTACGTGCGTGAACACAAGGTCGCCTATTTTTTTACGTGTGCAGCACAGGCGCGGTGGCATACGTACGCGAGTCGGCCAAGCCGAGGATTAAGCATACACGCACAGGCAATAGCAAGCGTTTGGGAGATTGCTTAACGACCCTCACTTATCAATGCCACACAGATCCTCCAGCACTGAGTGTGGCAGTAACAGAAGACGAAGATGGCAGTGGCTTACTTGTCTCGGCTGCACCAGTCGGTGCACCGGGGAAGTGAGTCTATTCCATGCTATTGCACAGGGAGACTCGGAGGAGTTGGAGCGGTGTCTACAATACCTCCAGACTTCTCCCATTCTACTTACAGTGCGACGTGGACATCCAAACAAATTGCTCGGCACCTTTTTTCAGGAATGCTCACCTGCCATTTGGGCCGTCGAGTGCCGTCAGTGGCATCTGCTTCCTCTCCTCTCTCACTATGGTTATGATATTAATCGTCCTCAACTTTGCCGTCGATGGACATGCTTTTGTCGTAACCAGCTCCGTCCCAACAACTCTCCATATAGGCGTCTATGGACCAGGGGTCAATATACTTACCAATCCATTCTGGATTACTTCTTCGCAAGTGTTTACGAACGTATTGGTGAGTTTCAGGATACTCCTTTGCTTCTGGGGTCTGATTTTCAGGAAAATCCTCTCGAACCACTCCTCTCCCACGCTAATGAACTTCTCTCCCATGGGGTGGATGTTCACCGTATCGATTCCATCATTGTTTTCAACTCCCTGGCCAGTTCTTTCGATCGGTACATGTGTCACTACTTCGACGCAAGTGATAGCATACTTCCCGACATCCCCAAAAGAGCTGATGCTTTCGTGGAGTTAAAAGTGCTTCAGCATCTCATTGAGAACGGGTTCTCGGAGTTTGAGTTTATGGAGTACGTCAGTCCCAACACAAATTGGTTTGGAATCCTTATCTGCCTCCTCGCCCATCCACGTCTCCCTAAAGTCATCGAAGCGAATCGACCTGTCCCCCCTCTCCTGCGCTCCGCTGCTCTCCTCTTTATCAACCTTCTCGTCTGGAGACACTCATTCCCTACCTCTATCGATCTTCAAGACTGCATGAACAACTTACGACTTCGAAAGACCTACATTCGACGCTATGCTGATCAGCAGAATGTCTTTACCGCGCGCGTTGCGAGTATAATCAGGGAAAGTGATAGCCTGTTCCGTTCGCCTCCCACTCTTGGACTCCTTGCTCGAAACCGGATTCGTGGACTTTTGGGTGGCAGGAGCTTCAAGGCGAAGGTGGCGAGTTTAGGACTACCGCAAAACCTCGCCACTTTTCTCGCTTTAGTGGGCCCCGAACATATGGCGTGGATTAGAACGTCGCCGTTCATTGTTGCAGTGGCCACTGGCAAGTTGACCGTCGCCTCGTTTGAGGAACTGGATGGGCTAGGTGATAAGCTAAGCTCTTCGCTACCGCCGCTGCAGCCGCCATCGCCACCCACAGTCGAGCAACCACATCCTTCTCTGCCTCTCCCTCCATTTTTTACCGAGGCAATCGAACTCGAATCACCGGTGAGATGCGGAACAGTGAAACGACGCGCTTCTGCGTGTCCACGCACTAACCGACTGCAGCCAATGACGGGTCCCGTGCTCCGCATCCAGCGCTCGATGACTGCGGTGGTGCGTGGGCCCCGACCCAGCTCTGCGCCCCTGCTAAAGGTCACCCAGCGACTACAGTTGTCCGTGCGATGATTATTTTTTCCAGCTTCGTGTCCGCATCCTTTGGATTTTTTTCTACGTGTTTGAATCTGTACATAGGTGTGTGTGTGTGTGTATGGTCGGTAGTTTTTTATACTTCGACGCAGACACCTTCGATTTTGAAGGCGATGTATCCCCCTGTCTTGCTGTGTTTGCGTTAATTTTTGTGGTAATAGTCACGATTATTTTTGCAAATACGTATCGGGTGTATTTACTCTTGCTTTCTTTTATGACAAAATAAAGGTTAATGAATATGTTAGCACGAGTCTCGTGAGGAGGGCTATTTGGTTGGATGTTTGTGTCCTTTTCTTGTTTTATATTTGGGTCACGGGGCAATGACCTCCACTCGATGTACTAGTTTCCGTGCAATCAGTTTCGGTTCGTTATAAACCAAGAGCTCGTTTCTGAGTTGGCAGTGGAACAATTGTTTCTGATCACTACAAATAATGACATTTCCGAAAATATTTTACTCCGACACGTTTGTTACTTGGGAGTTAAAGGGTTAAACTCAAAGTTACGCTGTTATTGCTTGTCCACCTTTTCTCGGCTCCATCTCTACGTGCTGTGTGTTGGCGCAAATTTTTCGAATTCCTCCAACAAAACACCAAACTACACTTTCGTGTCTGTCGCTTTGAGGCAATTTGCTCAGAAGCCTTACGACATCCTGCATCCACTCTTGTACGATTTGCGTGACGTGGATGTGGTGCTACTTGACTGCAAGGGTGGAGCTGCATCTTACTCGCCGGGTCAATTTTAACACTTCGTTACATTCAGGGCGGTGTTGGGTTCATATTTGAAGTAATATTAGCTGCGGCGTTTTTTGTTCAGTCGGCCAAATGCCAACTTTATCGTAGTAAATTTTACATGCATTATCAACAATGCTAGATTTGACGCTACTTAATGCGGTTTAAATTTCATGTCTTTGATTTTGCGGTGCTAAAATACCTCAGAAGCAGCAGCAGGGAATTCCACGCACTTATCGGTTGTGGATCTCATTTGGAAGTCCATAAAAAATCCAAGTGGTAAAATTTAACGCTTTGAAGACCCATTGCAGTTTGCTTAAACCATTTACTCTTAGTCAAAGTTCAAGAGACTTGAAATTCCTAATCAAATACTATGGAGCCGTTTTTGGTCATTTTGAAAGCATTCAGTAATGAGACTTGGAAAATCCGCCAGAAGGCTTATTCGAACCTGTTGTTCCCTTAGTTACTTGTTGCAGGCCTGCTGATTTAGGCTCCGAAAATGCCCAATCTCAGACACTGAATTGACTTCCACCTCAAGGCCAGAAGTGGTGACAGGCGACGTCAGGCATTTCCGCATTTATGCAGGTGAGCGATGCATGCATAATCGAGCAGATCAGGTATTCAGTGGAAATCGCCTTCTCTGTGATTTCGCGTAGCTCCTACTTCTCCGTGAGTTATTTTTATGCCAGTACATGCAGCACTCAGGATGGTTGCAGTGAAGTGCCCAGACTCCTTTTAGGTGTCATCGGTGTACGGGGAGGGGGTGGTGGGTCGTTGGCAGAAATAACATAAACGAAACCCAATAACACCAGGATTTCGTAGAAATAAAAGTGTATGGAGGTGTTCGTCAGGGCAAACAGCATTGGTGAGCATAAAAAACCCTATCGTTACAACAGGAATAACTACAGAAGCAGAATCCTTCATGAATGTGCAGAAGGACTTGGACACTGTGGCTGCATGGCTCGCGATGGGAATCAAGTGTGGTCAGTATTATACTGCCCCGAGGAAGTAATAAGGTACACCAGTAGGAAGCAGGTTTATTTCAACCTTACACGGGTAAGACGCCATGACACGAGGGTGGTGACCGAAAGCACACAGGCTGAAGGGACTGCGTCTGCAGTTGCAGGTCTTCCTAAAATTCGTAACTCCGAGACAGGAACGAAGACGATACTACTAATGCTATTCTGTGCCGTGGATTTGGTTGGAGTTTCTGAGCCTCGCGTTCTCTGTACCGCAAAGAACGTGACGATTTTGAAGGCAGTGCTAGAAACTATGCAAAGTTCTGTGGCGAACGTGGCTCGTGTGCCCATTGTCTTTGAATGGGACTAGTCTGCAATGCCTATGCAGCGTGTACGCAGTCGAAACCAATAGCGACGCCTTGTTTACCCACCGAGTGAAGATTATTTCTAACTAAAATTTTAAGCCAATCGCGTTCTCATTTTGCCGGCGTCTGAAAGGGCTTGAATTCTTCTGATTCCTATTCCGTAGTGTACTTGGTCAAATCAAGTGACTCCTACTAAACACACTGAAATGTTTACTTTTCGAATAACTTGAAGCGGTTGTTTACGGCATTGCTGAAAGGATAATTTGAAGTTATAGCATAATGCACTTTTGGGTTATTTTTTTCGAAATAAACACAACTTTGCACCTGCGCTCATTTTCAATGACCTAGCGTTTAAAAGGAAATAACCAGACGATTTGCCTTGGTAGTCTGGATCGACAGTTGACGAAAATTCACCTTTTCCCCTAGCAGAACCCTAGCTTGCATAATGGACTAGCATCGGATAGAGAAGAAAGTTAATTTTCTCAATGATGTACTTTGTTCCTCTAAGTTGCATTTCTAAATTAATCGTTCGTCCACACAAAGGCGGCATCCCTTTGCGTCACTTGGCACTTCCACAGGGAACGGTTTCGGACGCGCGCCATTACGCTAAAGGTCATTCACTTCCACTTCTGGTGCCAGACCTTACCCATGCCAACTAGACAAGGCAGATCTCCACCCTAATCAGTGATAACTAGCAATGTAAATAAATCAAGCCCTTGAAGGTGCTTACGGATGTGACATTTTTGGGCGTGTAAAAGGGCTGGCTGTGGTCCAAATGAAAGTCGAAATCATGAGGAAATGATTATTATTACGACGATTCAGTTTGGACATGTTTGTCTTGATATCAGTTTTGTAACCGTCCATGTGCTCGTGGATGCACGTATTCATGATAGACGAGAGCCGAGTATTCCGGACATAATGTGTTACAGAGTTGGGTACTTGCTACCATATGCCACAAATTTGACAAACTCTCCTTCTATCTCCGTCAGTGACTATCTGCGTCAAATCTAGAGGAATGCTTTCCCAACGATGATCAATGGCTCAAATGGAGGCGCGTTACAACTTTTGTTGTGTAGTGGAATGATTTTTTCAAATTGCGGATGTGATTAAGCAGGCCTTTCCAGTCCTCTGGGATCCGGTTGAAGTCCTTGCTAGGACATGCAGCTTTGCTCGAACCGCCCGTGTCACTGGTCCTCCAGCTCTTCCCCACATGCATGAAAAAGCCGAAATCGAACTCTTCGGGTTTAAAAATCCTCAAAGACACTACACCCACCAAACTTTGAGCCTGTAGGCCTTATTTAATAATGAGGAATTAGTTGCTTTACCTTAATTTGAAATAAATTCGTCTACACTTAGCAATTTAAAAGCAATACCGCATGTGGCATCGTCGCTTTTACGCCTTCAAATTAGAATGTGGTAAAGGAGGAAATGATTTAGCTGGCCATGTCTACAGTTGGATTAACTGTTTGAAAAGAAATGCAAATTTTGTTCGTTGGGTAAGAAAACAAATACTTCCTAAGTGCAAGACAACACACTGTTGCTTGCAACAAGTCTTCTTCAGCTGACATTCTGTTCCATATTTCATGAGGACGAAGGGCGGTGGGGCTCACTTTGAGTTTCAGCCCACAATTTCTTATTAACCGTTACGCTGATGATATCTTCCCTTTCCAAAACAAATTCCCTATGGCATTAGGAGGGAGGAGGGGGGGGGGGCCGTCATTCGAACTTCCAGGTTGAAAAATCACTCAAAAGGCGTCTTACTGTCTTGAATAGCTAAAGTTAGCACAAGTGAATGTCAAGAATAGGAAGAAGTGATCCCTCAAACGAAAATGGGGTATATGAACGCGTTAAAAATCAAAATGATGAAAGTACCAAAGAGAGCCAGAAGACCGATTTGAATGCCTAGTAATACAAATCTACAGCACGTAAATCATACGCTCCTGAACTCGCCATGCCGTACTACGTGAATACGGGAGGATTGAGAGACTGGTGGTGTCGGTGGAGAAAATGGTGCTGTGCTAGCAACGTAGTGTAAAAATGGCGAGAGACTGAAAAGTAGGCGGGTGATTTCCCTATTCACCGCCTCTCACCTTATTTGTGCGTCTCCGTTGAGGTGGCCGGTGGAGAGCGTTCGAACAAGTATGACTGCACACCATACTTCCGTTCACTGCTCCTCAACTGCATCAGGTCATGCAGTTTGAGTTCTCCGTGAAATGAACTGATACCAACATACCTGAATGGGACAATAACTGGTCGGTGCCATTTGAGCAAGAAGTATTGCAGGCTTTGGTCTCTCTATTTAATCTCCGCAGTCCCTTTCCAAGTCGAATTTGTGGTTCTTCCACAACAACTTACTTTACTAGGCAGAAATAAGCTGTGGTAGTTAAAACCAAGTTTTTGCGATTCTTTGAAACAATATAGACAATAAATGTTAACCGACCCAGTAACATTGGCTAACAAGCATCTTCTGGCGCCTGAATCTAATCGCAGTCCAAAGGAAGAACCATAGTAGGTGCCAACGGCTTAGCACCACATTTTTTGAAATCGAGAAGGGAAGGAAGCTAGGTGAAAATAAGCTCTTAGCGCTTTTATGTCAGTGCTTGTTATGTTTACCCATGGGGTCTAATCATTTTCCACTCACATGCATCAGGTCCAAGTGGCGAGGTCATCGTGAGGTCAGCAGGTAGTAAAGCATTGATTTGTTAACTATACGGTTGATTGTTAGGGTGTGAATACAATAGTCGATATGTAATTGGAAAAGTAAGTGTAAATTTGGATGCGTGTGAAAATCGGTGACAATGGACCGCAGCCAGTATGTGACTAGAAGTGTACTCCCTCTCGTAGTCTCATCATTCTGAATGCTAACGCGCTCACCCTTAGGCATAAGAACAAGGCACAGTACTACCGTGTGAGGAGAGCGTTCCTTCTTTTTGGTTTACGGTTTTGTGAACTTTTCAGGATACTCTCTCATGTGCCCCCTAGGGCCTGCAGAGGTAGCCGGCGCTTCACTTCTTGTACGACATTAAATTGAAAGAGTACTAATGATTAATCCGTGGCCATCGCCAGATGCCAGATCCTAACGGCATTAAGAGTTATAGAAAAGAATGAAAGTCGTTAGAGACTGGCAAACTGAGCCCATTGTCAACTGCATCAGTAAACGTTCGGTTCGAAATGCGCACCGATTTTCCAACCCTGCTGGGTTAATGGGTCCAAGACCGTACGTCTATTGACCAAATGCCGGTGAAAAATCGCATCCGAAAATGCGCTCATTATGACCTCGCTGGCTGAGTTTGCGTCGGATTTAAGTTGAAACAGTAAAGAATCCCTCAGTGATACCACTGTTTCAACTTCTTTTATTGTGGACTCTTTACCGCTTAATTTAATTGCCTTCTGGTGTGCATTTGCGTGTAATTTCACTTTAAAGGCTGTTTTGATGTTCGCTACATGGAATCCCGAGCTCCCAGTGAACCTCTCTCCATTTTTCTGCCCTTATCTAGTGTATTAATTTGCATTCCTTGAGGTGCCTTAGCAAAATCCGTGAATTCCTGTAGTGTATAGACATTTGAGCACGTGGTCGGCATAACATTTTCGTTAAACAATGAAGGCCTTTCGTTTCGGCGCCTGAATGACGATTAACTGGCGTCATCTGGTCTACTTTTCGACGGGTAATAAGGTAGTGGGAGGATAGGATAAATTTCGTCCATTCAGTTCCTTTTCAATGACGCAAATGGTTCCATCTGCCTCCGTTCCATTTGTTATGGAGAAACATCTGGCAGTCAGGCAGGCATTTTACTCGATCCACCGCCAATGCCGCAGGAATTGGGTCTTCAAACATCGCCCAATCAGTGCGGCATCAAGACGACAATACGTTTTCAAGGCATAGTTTTTTTGAACTCATCTTCAGTCATTGCGTGCAAAACGCACGATCTTGATCTCGGATTCGGTGATTGCTGTAGAAATTGTGCAATGTCCATTAAATCTCTTGACGCAGTTTGGCGTCCTTGGCTCCAAAGACGAGGAATGAAGAGGAGATGGCGTAATTCCATTAAGCGACCTCTTTTCAAGGACTGGTTTAAGCCGAATCCTTTGCTTCTCTCAACCCAGAAAAGGCAGTCCAGCATCTTGATGAATAGCTAGTTAAGGATCTGGTGAATATGACACACGAGAGTTCAAGTTGAACTTTGACCAGCACTGCTGTCATTATATAGCATGGTGTTTATTTCTGAAATCTATTTCAGCCTGAATTAGCGATCTAGTTGTTGACACATCCTCGGATTCCAAAAACTCATATTTATTATGCCAGTAGAGTATAATGCGTGTACATAACAATTTCCAAACTAAGAGGGAAGGTTTTAAGATTTATCTGTAAGTAAACAGTCTTTTAAAACAGTCTTAACGATATAAGCAAAAGAAAGCGGGAAATACGAATATTTTCGTGAAAATAGTTAAGGTTTACAGCTGAAGTGATAAACCGCGCCTGAGCGCGTGGATAATCAAACTTTACCGCCATCGATCGATTTCCGGTCGAATATCGATCCAGCTCCACGAGTGCAAGGGCGGGTGACTCACACGCCCAGCTCAGGCTATTGGGAGGTGACCAAACAGCCGCTGGCACTTTGCTGTGGCCTCCTAAAAAAGGACAATGCAGTTGCCGTTACTTTACTTTAGTGACTCTCATTGAACGAAACGACAAACAATGACACGAAGTCCACATGCTGTTTGGGTCTACCATTTATTGGCTACAACTTTACTCGATTCTTATTTCCCGAAATCGCTATTCGAACGTAGACGAAAGGACACCATTTTTACTAGTCGCCTTCTGAAAAAGCGTGGTCTACTCGCTTGGGTGGAGTTGAATCATGTGATCCAATCGCCAGTAGCGCGCCGGTGAATGCATAATCAGGCTCGCGTCCCCCTCTCCTCCCCTTCTGCGCCCATATGCTGAGTGAAAGTGAACTTTTGATGGCGGAACATAAACCACTCACACTCGTAAAATTTCAAGCGTAAAACTGGGTCATGTGGCGTGAAATCTTGGACACGGGGTAAATGGTGGGGAGGACGACTGGTCAGGTAAAGTACACAATGATAGACGAGCTCTGGTACAAAACTAATGCAATAGTTTTCATTGCCGGCCAAACTAACACTTCCCCCGTAGATATGCTATGATTACTGAATATAGCTGGACTAAATAGAAAAAAATCTGGGCCGGAATGTGATGCTGGGGCTGGAACCTGTTGCAGCTTGATTTGTGTTCGCTTGTAAGTGTCCAGACTAAGAAAATGAATGAGAAATTCAACAAGTGTACAGGCGACAGTTTCAGTGAGTGGATGGACAGCTTTGTTTGTTGCATTCGACTGATGATGATGGTGGTGACCAATAGATTCTTGGCGGATGAAACGGGTTTTATCCACTTGGAGTGTGAAGACGAGGACTCAAGCAATGTAAGTAAAAGCATTTGGGTAGCCTACCTACCAAATACCATCTCATGGATTCAAGTTGCTGTATGAAAGAGACCTGAATAAACCTCATTACCTTATTAAAAAATTAACTATAATGCATAGCAAGGCATACGATGGACTTTTGTCTGGTGTGATTTCTAACTGATTTCATGAAATCGTTTGTGCCTTTCTCACGGGTTTCGCAATCAGAATGATCAAAATGACGTTTGTTTATCCCGTAAATGGTCTCCAGCCTTTGTCTGCAGCCTTCCACGGCCGGACGAGAATCAACAGAGATGCAGACTGAAATGGGCTGCCATAAATGCAAAGTTAAATCCAAATTTACATTGTTAGTGTATAAAAGGAGTAGGAAAGTGCTTGAGTAAACTTAATGTCACTTTTTTGCATTAGTCAAGAATGTAAGGAAAATGTTTGAAAATGACGCCTCCAAGAAGTGAGAAGCTTTTCCAAACCGCCGGATAATTATAAGGGCCTCATGTTGGCAATGGCAAAATATTTCTGCCTGAACTTAGTCGCAGTTAGTCTGAGTACCAGCATTTTGCTTGAAAATAACAAAAAATTTAAATGATGCAAACCTACTTCCCTCAAAAGCCCCAAACTGTTATTTGACAAATGTCAGAACGTCGTTCCTTAGCAGGAATGCAGTTGGAACGGTGCCAAGATATCAGTATCATCTGTAGGCTTCGTAGAGCAAGATCGCTTGATAAATTTGTCAGCTGTATTTTTCATCACTTGTTTATAAACTACAGATCACATAGCCTTTGTATTGAAGAAGCCTGCAAAGAAGTTTGAATAGCAAGTCCTGTATTCCATTTGTTGCCCCCGTTCTTAAATGTATTTTCCTGATGACTGGCTATCGCCACATAGGCAGACAATTTAAAAGGAAAAATATTCACGATAAAATCGTCAACACAGCACTTTTCCTTGACCCAATGAGGGGCGACGATTACATTGAAGAGTGCCCAACCGCAGCAAACGATCTACCTCTGAAAGCATTACCAGACATGTGAGTCTGGAAGTATCTTCACTATGAGCTCACAGACGGGCTAGAAGACTGGCAGCAGAGATTGAATGCAAGTGACTCCTTTCCACCAGCACGGCAACCAATTTGTGGGTCGGTCTAAAAAGTTACATAGCATTATGCCCTCATTATCTCTTTGGGGCCACGTATTACGTGCTATTGAGTATTCATGCCTCTCATCAGACCATCCGTACTCACTTTGCAGGATCATTGCATTCCCAAATGTAGTTAGAAAACTAGACCATGGTGGGGTTGTAACACCGATGCAACCCATTCTGAGGCAGAAGCGAGACAACTATATTATTGTGAATGCAATCATGGCAAATAGGCTGAACAACTACAACCTCCACGGGAGTAAATGAACCAGTAATCAACTTAGCCCCACTTAAACGAGGAGGCCGGGACGTAAGGATGTTTTGTTGATGCCTTAGGAGAGGCTGCAAGCAGAAATCTTGCCACCAATATCAAGTGATGATTTATTCCCAGAAAGGATCTTTACTTTTGCCTAAGAAAAACGACTTCCGCTGGGTCATTTAATGTGATAATCCGATTCAAATCCCATATTTATGTCCTTTTACCTCGCGAATGAAGCCACAGTGCAACGAGGATTTTGAATGGGTAAAGCTGATTCATTTAAAGTGACTGACAGCAATGCTTATTTCCATCCATCGACCTTCAGCGAGCATGCTTCCAGTCTTATCGTCCATGGCCTGGACGAAGGCACGCGGAAAGCTGCAGTTTGTTTGTCTGCTGTGCCCCCGCTCAACCCCCGGGACCTTACACTACTGCACAACCAAGACAACCGGCGCGATGAAAGCTGGCAGGATAGCATTGGTTCTTGATCAACTGCTAACCATATTTGGTAGTAGGCGTAGACATTGTTAATGACTCCAACACACGCACCTGGCCATGCCCACCTACATGGCATTGGATCTGGCAAACAGAGTCATAGATAGATGCATAACTTGATAAATAGGCAGGTAGATGGATGGATTGATACATGGATAGGAATACAGCAGATAGAGGTAGGTAGAGAAGTGAGCACGAGCACCGACAGTGTCAGTTGCAACTACTTTAACAACCACAGACACCTAATCAGCTCAATTTCACGCTTTCATACATCCACCACCTAATGTCGTCAAGAGTGAACACTAACTACAAACACGTTGGGTCCCTGAGCCGACCGCAAACGCTTTCCAGGTGGCGTATTCCGATCAGGCATAATTTCTTCACACTAACCCTACACTGGTTGCCAGTAGTGTCTCACCCCATCCCTGGCATTGCAACACCTTCAGAATAGCATAGCTTCTTCTATCCCTCCTCAAACAACATGCAAAAGTAATACCGTGGAAGAACGGCTTTCTTCGTTTGTCATCAAGTCACGAAGGGAATATAAGTAACACCCATATATGTATATATATAATTAACACAAGGCGCTGGATAGTGGCAACAACAGTGGTAAGAAAGACACCGAGGGCGGGAGAACTGACGATCGGAGGAATCAGCGTTTTTTGCGGAGAATGGTGGGAGTGGCAGAAGGAGGGGACGATTCCTCATCTGCACAGGGAAAGGTGCCACTGCAAAAGTACGGAGCGGCATCCTTAACTAGGAGGGTGTGACACATGTCGCAGACGCGTGCGGGTCGCGAACGGGCACCGAATGGAGGGATCACCTTAGTTAGACAGGCCGGGCAGAAGATAGCGCCGCAGTGACGACAATTCCGTTTCACCATGCCAGCCTCAAAGGGGCGCTTGCAGCCCGGGCACTGTGTCACGTCCTCTGGATCCTGCCAACGAACTTCTTGGGTTTGCTCCCGCTGACGTTCCAACTGGATCTTCAATGTTGGAGGAAGAAGAAATAACGGAATGATATCCACTTCAATAACGCTTAGTTTGGAGTGCATTGGCATTTTGCCAGCTTTAATTTGCAAAGGAAATGTGAAAGGTGGGCCCATGTGAAACTACTGTTGAAATGGGGAGTATTCTCACTGTAATGGAAAGAAAATCTGTCATCATATCGGCTTCAGTTCACGCGAATATGCCCACGATAGCCAAGGTATTTTTCCTTCGTAATGAAAAAGAGTTGCATACATTATTAACCATTATTCCGCACTCAATTCCGGGTCACTTAGATAAATCGTGTAATCACGAAGAGCACCGAGGACGACTACTAAAACAAAACGAAGGCCATGTGTCTCAGTTCTTCTTTTACTCAATCTTCTAGGAGTCAACCTCCACAACGGTGACACGGGCTAGTATTCAAGCCATTCTACAACCTATTCGTACATATGATGTACTCGTTTTAGAGGAGTGCCAAGTAAACGAAACCTCAGCGAAGTTCACAAAGAGGACACATTTATATGCATTTTAATCGACAAGATGCATCAATGACCTGGGGATCAAATGCTCTACCTTCTTCCTGTAAAACTAATGCATGATCTTCGTTGACGAATCTTAAGCAGTTTTAAAGCACAAACAATATCGTAATGGTTGACGCAGAAGGATGAGCACGAGGAACGCCGAGAACGACGCTTACAAACGAGGAGGGGAATGATGAGATGGCAGCGGTGGGCCACATAGCAGTATGAAATGTGTCTCAGTTTCTAGCCAGACTGAGAGACACCTCATAAAGCCCTAGCTGTAGGACCCGGACACTGCAAATCAGAGATCATACAACAGGATGAACATTAATGTGGGAATGGGACGCACCTGAAGGTGTTGGGAGAGGCGAACAAAGTCTAAGGAGACCTTCTCGGAGTTCTCCAAGTCTTTCTGTAGGTTAGACATGCGATTTTGCAATCGTGTCACCTCATCGCGAGTGCGTTGCAGCACCATATCCTTCTCCGCTAACTCCGCCTGCAGGGCAGCACACCGGAGGAGGTAAGAGATTAGACAGATCAGTAGCCAGTGGCTCAACGGCAGAGCTGCTTACAAAGCAATAGTATGGTAATGTTTAGTCTAGTAAATTCCGCGGATCCATTGGTACAAATTGAGGAAGGTAGATTTTGTAATTTTTTTCGTTGACAAAAGTGCCCAATGGCAGTACACAGCCTCGCTAAGTACAACTGTGATCAATTGCTTGTCCAGGTCTCAAAGAATATGCGAAAACGGTACCCAAGGGGATCTCCTTCAAGATAAAGAAACAAGCAGGGGAATCTGCAATGAAATAATGAGCCTTTAAAAATACCCTCACTCATTTCTACGGAAATCTAAAGCGAATCGAAGTACACCACAGAATAATTACAAATACTTGATATTTAAACATATCCTGAGTCGGAATGGAATGCTGACAAGTAGATTGACGTAGTGAGGAATAATAGAACATCAGAAATTCGTAAGTGAACTTAAGCCAATTGAAGCGATGAACACGCAAAGAAGACATTATGGAACAAATTTTGGGGCTGAGAAGCTATGAAGGTCTCTGAAATCAAGATACACCTAGGAAATGGGAAGTTAATTCACGATACTCTCCCTGAGCACCTCATCTACATTAAAAATGACAACATAATCAGAACGGCAAAAAATGCGAAGCACTAAATACGACAAAGTCGGTGGAATTGAGTGGATTAAAAAGGGGATAATAGCAACCAGAAACCAACTGGAAGGGATACGTCAGGGCTATTTGAATAACAGCCGGCGAGTGTGTCCACATGATGCTTTCAGATGCCCCCCTCCCTCACAGAGCCGGCAACCAAAACTCCAGGAGAACAGTGGAAACACTGAAAAAGTCGGCTCGTTGCTGCACGGTGGGTTTGTTAAATTGCAAATTATTCCAGGCCTGTCCTTCCATCCCTCTTTTTCCTTGCAGGTCGACACGCAAGTACCGGGAATACGCGTAGAAACCTGCCACAGAAGCGCGAAACAAACGACAAGGAGGGGTTGGTGAGCCTCCTATTCCTCCTCACCTCCCCTCTCACAGTGAGGATGTGCTGAGTGGTATGCAACTCAACGGTAATGCTCAGGTGTACGCATCTCTGCCGCTACCATAAGCTGTTGAACAGTGCTGATGTTGATATTTCAATAATACTTGGTCGACTTTTCGGTTTAGTCAACTTGTGTATGTTTACGGTCCTTCCACTCCTACATTTGTGGTAGCACAGTAAACCAGTCCGTTGAGATGACAGCATGAATGGGATGCTTATTAAATCCTGGACCGTAACGAATTGAAGGCACCTATCTACTGCTCTTAACGGTATAATATGTTGCATAATGTTACTGCTGTTTTGGGTGACGTTGGTTAGTTGCTATGATTTCCCGTCATGAATTCAAATCCAGCCGCGTCTGTATTAATAGAAGGAGACTTTCCTTAAAGCCCCATCTCTCTGATGTCTTAAGTGTTGCGTTGGTAGAGCCATTTCTTGAAGACGGTTAGACTAAAAGAGGTGATAATCACCTCCAAATGCGGCTCCACGAAGTGCCTTCATCGAATTTGATGAGTCACCCATTACGACAAAAAAAGGTCAACACAGAAAACAACTCACTGAGAATCAGAACAGAGGGTCGAACTAAAAAACAGCTTTGAATTCTTCTAGCTATCTAAATATTTAAAATAGCCTTGATGATATAATAGCATAAAAATAGTCAGGGATAGGGAAGCCGAAATATATTTTACCTGGGAATATTCAGCAGACTTTCGCATTTTTAGATTTATACATTTGTGTGTGCTTTTTAGAGGTCCTTATTAAGTACACCCACAACAAGGCATCGTTCAGTCTTCGTTTTCATTTCCATGATGAACTGCCTTACACAATCGCCTAACAAAGGATCTAAAGAAGGGTTTTCCAACGAAACTAGGAGGATATTGAAGTTGGACACGCACTGCAATACATGGTGTTTTAGCACAATAGAGTACCATAGAGAAACTCAACAATTGGAGATTCCGAATTTGTCATTCCTAACACTTTATTCGGCGCTTTGGAAATGCTCGGTTCTGAAGGAAAGAGGAGAGAGGGAACAGCGTGGAAAGGTGGAGGGCATTCCTTTGTTTGCAGCAAAAGAACTAACTGAGTGGGAAACATTCACTAGAATAAGAACAATAAAGTAGAACCAGTGTCAATTGGGTTCTTATC
>NW_020170409.1:346811-387261 GCF_000524195.1 Echinococcus granulosus | reverse complement strand
AAAAGGGGGGGGGCAAAACTTTACTACTGAAACTGGGTCAGTAGGTAGGTAGCACCGGAAGAGCGCACCTGTAGTCGTTTGACCTCGGCAGAGGCGCGTTCCGTTGCCTTTTCAGCGGTCTGCTTGGAGGCCTCGAAATTACGTGTCAACCCAGCGATATGTTCATTGGCGTCTCGCATACGTGAGCGCAGCAGTTCCTCCACTTGGATGCGCTTCCATCGTTCCTCGTTCAAACGTTCCCGATTGGTAGCTGTCTCCGTGTCTAGACGATTGCGCAGGTGCTCGCAGGCCACGCTAAAACACACGACAAATCGGGGTTGTTTGAGCAAAAGTCACTGCATAATTCGATGAATAGGTGGAGGGTAAGGCAAGCGAATGGACGATAGAGGTACAAGAAGGAAAGGGAATTGGAGTTGAGCAGGAAGATGGAGGATTGGTAAGTCACGAATAGAGGGGTAAATGGATCCTAAAAAGATGAATGGAGGCGAGATGGGTTGACGAACCTAGGATGAATACACCATCAGTACATCAGAGCAGACCAAAACCTGACTCACCTAGTGGAGAGCAACTCTTCACGCATCTGCAGAGCGTAGAGTTCCAAATCCTCCTTCGCCGAGGGCAGATCGATAGGCGCAGCCATCTCAGCCGCGGCATCATGCCTCTTCCTCAGCAGGGTGCGGTAGTGCTCCTCTACCTCCGAAAGTTCCATCTGAGCGCTCGCCCGCTCCTGTTCCAGGCGCGAAAACTCCGACTCTGTTGACCGACGGTACTCCTGGATTCGCACAGAACCACATTACCATCACGGGGAGGAGTGAAACGAAATTTTCTGTCTCCCAAGTCGATGCACCCTCAACTACCAGCAAAACTTCCTTTCAAGGTTATTTGTGCCCTGTCAAACGCCCTGAGTGAGCACAAGGTTAAAAAATATTTTTCCAAGGGACTCTGCCGATGGATCGGCGGCACTTATATGGCAATACGACAACAGCAACAGAGGGATGTCTCGGTTTTAAGCGTATATTCAACGATTTTGCCCTCCCCAGCTCCTTGCTATTTGACCACCAGGCCCGTGGGATGATCCTTTTCACTTGCACACTTGAATGTTTTATAACTTCCTTGGAGAGTTGGCCGCTAAATCGGTAACAGAGTTCTGACAGGCTCTGAATAAGGGGCTCCACTTTTCCAAACAAGTTATCAACTAACACTCACCGAGAAAACTTCCTGCTCAGCACAGGAATTAAAACAGCAATTTGGAGGTATGCAAATGCACGGAGGCAATTACACTGGTGAGAAAACCAAACCTTGCCACAAGGCGAACTCGTTGCTCGAGCGAAATAGGTGGGCCAATTCATTCAGCAATGGATGTTTTGAAAAGAGAAAACGTGAGGACCTCTAACCGGAGTTATTGTGTTAGCATGTTCGCCGCCAGTATCATAAGTACGTGACGTGTGTTCCACATCACTTAATGACAAATGGTTGCGACAAATTTTGCTTTAAAAAGACTAGGAAAGTTTGGAGTAGCCAAATAAATGCAGTTTTCTTGGTTTAGCGATAATAACATTTCTTAGGTTCAAACAGCAGTTAAATAGGTCAGTTAGGTATTGCAAACGTTAGTGTCATTATAAAAAGAGAGATTCTGGAAGCGGAAGTTTTGACCATTGAATAGTATGCCCAGTTTAACCACCCCAATTCATGGCGAAAGACTTGGCAAAAGTAGTCAAATGATAACCGAAGGGTGGGTTGGCCGGTTTGTGCGCGTTTTGACGAAAAAGAGAGCTTTCAGGACCACCTCCTGCCTATAATTTCAGTAGCGATCCTCGTACGAACGCCTGAGGTTCGGAATTGTTGCTTACTCGCAAGCTCCCTCATTCCAAACTTCGTCTAAGTGGCTTTGCTAGATAGTCGTTTTGTGCAGCTGTAACGTTGGACAATGTTAGTTGGGATGCCGGTTGGAGCAGGCACTTTTAAGGTCGTTTTAACGTTTAACTCCGACGAAATGAGTCGTTTAAAAGTACGCTGCGATTTTACATGCTACAGCTGACTCCGCTTTCGTCCGTCAGGGTGGGAGGAGGCACTTAAGAATTGGCGTCTGAAAGCCAACAGAGACATTCGCTTTGAAAATTCAAGTCAAGATGGGACCAAAATTAAAAATAATGTGCCGCCGTGTCTGCATCTACATCGAGAGTGAGCATTTTTGACTCCTGAATCACCCGCCCAATACATTTTTACAAAGGGCATAAAAAACATCGAATCCAATTTGTGACCTAGGTGAATTCAGAGGCCAGATCGCCAAGTCTGATGCCAGCAAGGTTTGTAACGTCATCAAGGGGATTTCGGATGGCACAAGAAACAAGGCAGCGTCAAAACGGAAATATCGTTAAGAATTACGGGTCTGAACTTGAGAAAGTTGGTCAATCGAAAAAGCAGACTATTCCTGCGCTAAAAATATTTCGGTTCTCGGTAACATTGCGGTCAGTTTTAAAAGACCACACAAAAGTAGAGAGCTAAAGAGCAACTCAGGATGCAAAAGAGCGCTAAAAATCGTAACCTAAAGATAGTGGAAGGCACTAAACGAACTGGATACTTTAAACTTATTCCCCAAGGTTACATCTTGAACACCTTTAAAAAACCCTTTGCAGACGTTTTGATGGCGTCTCAAAGGTCATTTGCTCCGGAGTGCCCACGTACGCATAGATGCACACACAGCGAAGCTTTGATTTGCACACCTTCACCAAAGAAAAGTGAAGGCAATTATAAAATCCAATGCTGTTTTTGGAAAATTTGGAAGCCTGCCTTAGGGATGGCCTACGGAGGTGCTTCAACAGAGAACCAGTGAACCGGGGTCAAAAGGGGCCGATAAGGTATTCCTATCAACACATTTCCTGCCTGAAACGGCCTCAGTAATCACCATAACATTCCCCTGAAATCAGTTAATAGTTCTCTGTGTAAATAAAACCACTTTCAACAAATACACAAAACCTGGAAAAGCTCCACCAATTCACCGGAAAAAAAGTTCGATGTCTGACAAAACTATCGAATGAAACTCCATCTGGAAGGTAATCAAACTTATGGAAAGGGAGGAGCGAAGGATTGACAAAATATCTATCTGACTGAAGGGCGAGAACATATAAATGGGTAAACACTAGGAAAAAACCACATGAATCTCGAGTGCATTTGCGGGTGGGTATGTGCTGCCCTCAGAGCCACATCAGAGGCATGCATTGAAAACGAGCCACTCACGACCCTACCGGCAACCAGTTCATCACACCTACTGGTTGGGGAGAATGACAGTTAAATGGTGCTCTGTGTGAGAGAAAACGAAACCTGCTTCTAGAATGAGCATGCTGGGGTCAACTATTTCAATGCCGGTGAATATAGCTTGAAAGTCAACGATGAGCCAAAGTCGTTAAGCAACACTTCCCACTCACCTGATTCTACACTGAATTAGTAAGAAACGAATCTCACACTTCGCGAATCGAGTGACCAAGCGACTATGAGGAAATAGATGGTCTGTTCTATCAGATCCAACTACTGTAATGTCAGTGCAAGCGTGTGATATCACAACTAATTAAACAGTTCAAACTGTTTTAACAGAAGTAAGGACAAAATTTTGTCGCCATAGCAGACACTCAAATAGCAACTACATAAAAACGGACAATTTGAGGTGGGTGTATCGGGACACCAGGAATTTTGAGCGGTTTACGGAATGACTCGTGGTAATAACCTATTGGAGCTTGGGGGAGTTGGCAAAGCCCATGAGATTGTGTACATCTATGTAGTAGAAGCCATAGGGACATATGCAGAAGTCCATCGATGTGGTACTCCTCATTGAGCTCCCGACTCCCTTCCTCCCCTTTCTGACCCTCATTTAATAAAACGCCAGATGAATTAACCTAGTGGAGGCGATTCAAGCTTCCCTACCGCCTTACATACTGAGGCGCCGTAACACCTCAGACCTCATGCCCCACACCATACTTACTAAAACAGCAGTTTACATAGGCTGGCAAGTAGGGGAGGAGACACTGCCACAACTCATCCTTCTACTGCGTGATTCGTTGCAAACTTGTGACGCGCTGGAGAAGGAATGCATTACTATTCAATAAATAAAATCTTTTAAGAAGCTGCCCCTAGTTTGAAACACAGGTCAGAATACAGCTTCTCAGACAACCATGTCAATATACTGCGCTTTTACTAGCCGCACTTTTGCCATTCAAAACAGCTTAAGCATTCAGGTGAGGACTTGATTGATGCGATAAAAGGTATAATGCGACAAACCAGAGAACAAGGTTTGCATGCCTAACACACGAAGAAATTTGATGGCGCTTAAGAAGAACAGCCAATGATTAACCTAGAAGCTGGAGGTAAGAGAAGATGGCAGTATACTAACACTACCTACCAATGGATTAGCGGATTTTAGGATTTCCTGCCGCTTTCTAAACAGGTATTGAATGAACCACTGCCGATGCTACCGGAAGCGGCACCAATTTACTTGTTGAAACAAATTACAATGCTACACACATGGAGTGACAACATAAAACTTGTTGGAGAGCATTCTTAGCTGAATCAGAGGCTTTCTTCTGTGGGCTGCATCAACAAAACGTTGGGTTGCGTATCGGATCCAACCAACTTTGAAAAGGGCAGAGAAGCTATTCATGTGCCACCAGTTCACCAGGTGAAAAAGATAGCAGTTTTACAGAGAATATGATAAGATCAAACTTTGAAGTGGAGATGGTCATACAGTCGCAAGTTGAAAGACATTGTTTTATCAGAAGGCTTCCATCCTTAAGACAGCATCGACTGTGAAAATTTCGATGGGGAGAATCGGCGTGATATGGGGTTACACAACGGAACAGATGACAAAGACACTAAGAATTGTGAGACAATATTAAATCTATCGCGGCGAATTTTCTTTTAAGAGAAAGTCCTAACATCTCAAGACGAAAAGCAGAGAGAACTAGAGGGATACGCATGACAGTTTAGCAATTTTGTTTTTTTTGGGGGAATGTTTTCTTCTGTCCTCTAAGCCAGCAGGATGAGGTCCCAGGGATCAGAGATACTGCCACAATGCCAGTGGCGACACTCGATGTGCTAACAACGGAAAAGGCAATGGGAGGAGACTTTCACCAACCTGATACTGTTTGAGCAGACCGTCCAGTCGCTGACTCAACTGGCTAATTCGCTGCTCAAAGGAGGCTGTGTGCTCCTCGAAGAGGGCCTTCTCAGCGTTAGCCCGGGTCTCTGTCTCCTCCATCGCCTTCTTAACCGTATGCAGGTCCGCCACCGTCGCGCTCAACCGGTTGCTCACCGACTGGATGAAGAAAAAGAACATGGGATTTGATTTAGTTAACCTCCTAATTTAGACACTCCTGCTAGATCTGCCACATCAAACCTCCAAGTGCTACTTGAAGTCCATTTTGGGAGACCACATGCGATGGGAAATGATAAAATAAGCATTGCTCTTTCACTTGATTTAGAAGACTAAAGAAAAGGAAATAGCACTGGGTGCATAATTAAAATCATTCCAATTTTTTTATCCCTATCGTTCAACTACGCGAAATCTTTGACTGGGAGAATTGGTAATTATGAAAAACATCTAACAAAATCATAGTAACAGCTCCTTATGGAACTCGGGTCGGTAGAGCCACGGGAAACACATGCCAGCAAGACTCAGTCGTTGAATTACGTAATCACGATTTTAATAAAAGGTGACATTTGAATGTTTTGGGGAAAGTAGTGAATTCACTTAGAAACGTGTCTGTTTTACCTAAAAAATATGGGTTTCTTGGGACAATTGTCGATTTTAACGTCAAGGAAATCATTACATGAAAAAGATCGACTTCAGTCAGGGGCAAACAGAGATGCCACGTGGTGTCGGACCAAGTGAAAACGGAGATTTTAAAATAATACGTCAACAAAAGGGGAAACACCAAGAATTGTGCCATTTATTTCGGTCGCTCAGTGACTCACAATGATTCTTATAAACTCGAGCTACACGTTTGATCTAAATGTTGCCAACATCACTCCGGCACACACCATGGCTTATCTATTCCCAAAAGTTGACAAATTTACTTAACAGAAGAACGCATCCTGGATATCTCTCCGCCTATTAATCAGCCGTTCACGTGGAAAGCACAAAAGAGGCTTCAAAGATTTAGTTCCCCTTCCCACTGACCCGACTGGTAGACAAATGTAACTCACTGTGTGCTTCACTTGTTATGTCGGTCCTCTTGCCCTACGCTATTACCTGCTTACACAGGAAGGAATTTCAAAGGTTTAAGCCTCAATTCTCCCAGTTTGGGATGACTAGCAGATCGGTGAGGCACAATTAACTCGAGATTTACAGCACCATATCTAGAGGCTCTTAAACCTACCCTGGTTAGTCAACACAATCAACTAACTTTACGGCTAGTCCGAGAGGCCTATCGTCTTGCTCAGAAAACGGCTCCCGCAACACTAAAAATTGAAGAAATTAACTCCGTTGGAAGACATAGCACGGTTAAACGGATACTCATTGTCCGACTCATGGACTTCCCCTACATTACAATTGTCGCCAACTTTCGCAGCTAATTTCAAAGGAATTTCCAAGATTTTAACATCTTATCCCATAAAATAACATCGTTGATAGGTACGCAGTGGCAGGCTAGATATCTTACATTTCCATCATTACCACCTGCTCCTTTATTAAGATAAAAAATCCAAGAGTAAATCTTTGCACGGTCTAGAATCACTCCAGATAAAATGGTGCGATATGGATACCTGCTATCCACGATGTACGTTGCTCTGGAAGCTCTTGGACCCCTAATTTTCACGACTCCAAAAGGCACTTACATCCCTCAAAAGTGAACAAATGGGCACCGATAATGGAAGCAATGTGACAAACCAGATTCCATCTCGTTAGAATCGGCTCCCACAACTGGCTGGTAGCTGATTTCGCATATTTGACTTTCTTTTTCTCACAGCCTGCCACCTTCGATAGACACGATGCAACAGAGCGAATGGTCGTAACTCACTGTGTCTTCTGCCTACAGGCTCTTGAACCTCCTCGACATTGACGATTACACATTCAGCAAATCCAAAAAGGACTTTAATGATTTGGTTGCCACACCCAACCCCAGCAGTTGACATATAGCCACAAACAATGGATTCAACATAAAACAGTCGATATCAACTTCTTGACTTTTCTGAATAAGACCCACACTATCAACACTCGTTTCTTAACCAAAACGACTGGCATAAGCAATGTGATAGAGTAGAAGTCCATGACTTTACCTTTAATCTAGGATCTTTCCTTTCGTGCCCACATAAAGGTAATCTACTTTTACAGTGAATTCTCAAGATAACAAATAGGCACTGATTATAAACGGGCGTCCATTTCCGAGGGCTTTAATTTCCCCTTTCGTATTAACATGATCAGTGTTCGACCGCTGGCTCTTGAATTCCCACTACCATCAATACCCATTCCCACAGCGTTCGCAAAGACGATGGTATCCTTCATACGACCTGACATCACTAATAACAAAGATACTGGCAACTCGCCGTGTGTTCCATCTGGAGGCTCTGTAACCTCTCCTTCAACCGCCGACAGCCCTCACAGGCGGTGGTGACGACTTCACCGTCGGCAAAAGAGTGAGATATTTCCGTTTCTGACTCGACCTCAGACTCGGAAGGCGGAGCGTGATCGAGGGAGAGGCGTTCCAGTGATGCTGTCTCGAAAGATATGCCCTCAGGAGAATCGAGTGCTGGTCGAGTGCGACATGGGGGCGTAGGAGGTGCATGCGGCAGTCCTGTCTCTGTATCAAAGTCGACTGACGAAGAGGACGTGGAAGGAGGAGCTGACGGCCGAGTGGTGAGAAATTGGTTAAAAGTAATTACCTAGATTGTCCCACAACTTGTTGGAACTGGATGGCTGCTAATCTCCGAGAGAATAAATAAATAATAATTACCAAAAAAAATTATTTCAAAAATCAACCTCCTTAACAACTAGTGGAAAATTAGAGGTAATGACCTAGCCAATGCCAAAGCTAGTAAGAAAGGAAACCTGATTAAAAAGCTTGGTTAAAGTGGCTTACGTGATTCCGATGGATTCATTTTTAGCATTGCTTGAAGTCTATCGGAGTATCCTCTAGAAAGATAAAAATCGGAATTGTCCGAGAAGCGTAGAAAACAATGCTGCTTGAGACGCGGGTAAAGCGAATGGTTGGTTTTAATAATTTAACAGGTTGAAATGTCTGATTTAAAACTAGCAGCAGCACAGCAATCTTCAATTTGTGAACTACGACGCCTAACGCTGACCACGGAATTTTTAAGAACAAGTACAAAGCAGGCTGCACTAAAATCCGACCTTAATTCTCCAAAAAATTTATTCAATGTCTGTATTTTAACATCACCACAAATCAACTAATTTATGGGGCCGAAGCAGCGATATCAGCACACAGGAAGATGTACTATCTGCTGGAAATATGCAGTCCAAATACTGACGAGTAGTAGCAAACTTAATGAACGGAGGCGCTTTATTACATGCAAGTAATGTTTCCAGTAAATCCTTAAGAAATGAAGTAACATCTGAAAAACATCGATTCCTTAAGCGCACTAGACTTTATGAAATCAAGTCGAGGAGACAGCTACTCGGATTCGAACAGATGAAACCCGAATGCAATTAGAGAAAGTATGCGTTGCGACGTGAGAAACTAACAGTCGGTCGACGAACACCCCGAGATTACTCAAAAACCGTTACGAAAACTCCAGCATACGTTGCAACTATGAGAAAATAAAAGATCTCGGGGAAAACTGAGTTTTATTCCGCCTATTTAAGGATATCCTTGCAGGGAAAAACGCTGAGTTCATCAATTACAACAAAGCGGTGAAAGAAAAGGCAGAGTAACACACCACCGCATAACGAACTGCACAATTAAACATTGACGAATCACCTTGAGTGCACTATTACTCCCGATACACAAAGATATATAAAATCTAAATTTGGATAAAGACTTTAAAAACGAAAAAAAATTGTGGATTACCTCATTAATTTTATGGTGCTACAAAATACTTGAAGTGGTATTTCTGTACAAAGGCGATCTGTTTCCAACTATGCACTTTTTCAAAATTACACTTTCTTACAGAATTTCACATTTTAAAAAGCGCGTTCTTAACTATAAGTTGGGGTAGTGTAATATGCATGCTGTTTAAATCTGCATTTCCGAGAAGAAACGGACAGTTGCCTGGAAGCTGTTGTTTAGCGTCTCGAGACTCCCTGAAGACGAAAGAAGACAAAATACTCAAGCAGAATATATATCTAGCTTAGAGAATGTGTCTGGACTATTGGCATGGCCCGAAAGGCCAGCCCATCCAGCGAGGTACATGAGGGTTAATTCAAAGTACAAAAGTGGCGTCTCATTAATACGGAGGGATGAACCACTATCGTATTGCAGTTAACTGGGGGGTGGCCAACGTATCTTAAAACAGGGGAAAGTTCACTACCCAGGTCTCTTTAAACGTGTGTCTATCCCCCTTGACGCTAGCCAACAAATATGCTTCAATGTAATCAGTTTCTTCGTTCTAAGGCAATGAAGGCCAGGGGAGGGCGAGTAGTCAAGGTCGGTGCTACGGAAGACAATGTGTAGAACGAGGCTCGTAGGTCTCCTTTTCTCTGTTCTTCCTACTCTCAAAACACCCAAGTTGGTTTGATTTTGACGTATTTATAAGGGGAGTAATTGGGAAAACTAGTGCAGAGTTCAGGGGGGTGTGGACACGTAACCACCCTGAGGCTTGCAGAACGTCGCCTCTACTGCCACGAGGCTTGATTCGTATCCCCGCCTCCTCTTCGAAAGGAACTTTAAGACAACACAAGTTTTGCAGATGAGTGCTTATGCGTCGTGCTGAATTAATTCAAACATTTTGATAAGTCTACAGGAATTTTGTTTGAATCAGGTTTAAGATCATATTTTGTCCACTAATGAAAAGGGTTCGACGAATAGAAAGCGGAAGAAAGTAGTGCATGGAAGAACTACGAGCATACACTTGATGGCGCACCGCTTTGATGCTTTGCCTAGCTCTGCATTTTTGTAATACGATAGTGGTTTATCACTCGGCGTTGGTGAGGCCCCACCTTTGTACTTTGAATTAGCCCTCTTGTACCCCGCTGAATAGACTGGCCTTTCGGGCCATGCCAATAGCCCAGACACCTTCTCTGCGCTGAATACATATTTTGCCCGAGTATTTTGTCTTCTTTCGTCTTCAGCGAGTCCCGGGACGCTACATTTTATTATTCGAGCTCTTACTTCCCCACTGACTGCATTTCCGTTCGTCGTAAGGGACGTAGCAGCATACCCCTAGTGATTTATCTTAGTATTTTGGTTGTTCATTGTACTCACGGTTTTGGCAAAGGGGCCATTTAGGCGCTTAGCTACTGTAAATTCCCAGGATAGCCTGGCCTGCTGGTTAGGCCAGTAGTTCCGAGCCCTAATGTACGTTAGCAACACATTTCTATCCCAATTTTACGCCTTTTTTTTGTTCGGTGAGGTCCCGGGTTGTAATAATAACTGCTGTCATAGCACAGTAAGCTCTTACAACCTAAGGAAACACTCGGGGAGCTACAGCATGGCATAAATTGCAGCGTTTCGAGAATCCCAGAAGACGAAAGAAGACACAATACTCAAGTAGAATATATATTAAGCACAGCGAAGGTGTTTGGGGTACCGGCATGGCCCAAAGTTTAGCCTACCCCGAGAGAAGCATGAAGGCTAATTCAAAGTACAAAAGTGACGCCACACCAATACCGAGGGATAAACCACTATCGTATTACAAAACACTTTTACAAAGACATCAAAGTATTGTATGTTGTGCATGCAATGACTTGACAGTGTGCTTAACTACGTCTAATTACAGGGGGATTAATTCTCTTTTAATCGTAATTTTGCACAGCGGCATGGCATTTGCACAGTGCTGTGAGCCTCAGTCCATCTCTGCGCCAGCCATCCAGTGTTTGCTATACCATTACAACTTCTTACGGTTTTAAGTAGGCTTGATATGTTCTACAGTAAACAGAAATGGGCAAGTCTCATCCCAGTATCAGCAGCTCATATAATACATTCACACAAACAATTTAACATAAAGCGGTATTCATTAATTAACAGGAATATATCATAACATGGGGCTTTAAGAGTAGGATAGAAAGTGTCGAAAGTGTCACTTATTCAAGCCTCCGCTCTGGCCGATTGCTTTTCAGTCTTACATCCTTGCGGGGTTATTTATCTATTTCGCTAAGAATTGTTCCATGTCGCCAGATTTAAAACATTTCATTTTCAAAGATTATCAAAAAGTGATGCGTCATATATTTTTGGGGAAATTCTGGGGAACTCATATTTTATACCAAATAAAAACGTTGATCAAATGCTTAAGTAATACAGGAGAAAGGCATAATTTAGAAGATATTGGGCTTTTGAAAACAACGAGTCACCGGCCAGTTTTCCGCCTGAGCCTTTCTTGTTTAAGTCAACAAGCATTATGTTTTACTGTCTTCACGTCGCCACGTGCGTGCAGTTTGCCCTCGTGATGTAACTTGTCTATCTGCGTGCATGCAGGCAACTTTTGCTAGATAGTATCTGACTCACAGCCCTGGTTTTTACTTTTTTTTAGAATTCAAATGGGGTTGAGAGGTCTAAAAAGGCGTTACTCCTGGTTACGTTGATGAAGTAAGTTCTTGATGAAAATCCTGAGCCAATATAGTTGACTCGTGATTGTCAAATGATAGGTCTGATGCCCTTTTAGTTTCTCTCGCCGCTTATTTTTGCAGGATTTCCGCATTCGGGGCTCCTGTTTTCCTCCCAAACAAGTTGGGAGGCACATCGCTCCCACTGGTATGACGTTATGTCGATCGCTTAGCCTCGCGTTTGGTATCTGGCAGCGTTAATTGCAACTCTGCTTCGTAAAAACGCAAAATTGATGTTTGTCATCGTTTGTGTTTGGGTTTCAGACACTTGGAAAATCAAATAACACTGTTGATACGAAGTTGAAGTTTTGATCACGTCCATGTAGTTTTTTTGTCCTTGCTTTCAGGTGGATGATGCATTGCTGGGGACAATTTAAGGTGAGATAAATGATGTGACTTTCATTTGCGTGAACTCGTGATGGTCAAGCTCAACAGGACTGATCGTGTTTATAAACTTTGGAGGGGCTGTTTTCCTCATTGTAGATTGACGATCGGGAACTTTTTTGTTTACTACTTTGTAAGCGAATCAAGAAGAGTTATTTAAATGTTTGCCTTGTCTTTTTAATTTGGTGCACCTTTTCCTCGATGGGTGCCGAGTTTTGTGAACCCTGTTAGGGGGGAGTCTCTTCAGTTTTTTGGGGCGTCTTGGCTAGTGGGCGGTTTGCTAGAGTTGATTCCTCAGCGGTGGTTCTGCCTTGTCCTTTTTGGCGGCCCCCTTTGGGTCATTTGGATGTCTCGCGCCTGCTGCGGCGTTGCGTCCGCCGCACTTTGTCGTGCTGTTTTCGATGGGTCGCGTGCCTTGTCTCATGGCTTGGTGTTGGTGGGCCGCCCCCGCTGTGAGGGTGTCGCCGCGGCCTCGGCTGCGTAATTGACGCTTGCTGGTTCCTTTATCTGGTCCAGTGGCTGGATGTTTCAGTGGTGGGCTCAGTGTGCCCGCCGTGGTTAACTGGTGTGGATGTCCATGTCCTTTGTGTTAAGTGATTTTGCAGTTAATGCGCCGACCTTAGGTCGTATTCAGGTGGTTGGGACCGGGCGCTCGTTTCAGCGGTGGATTATCATGCCAATGCCTGCGTCTATCATCGTCTTAGTCACTGCTCTCTGCGCGTTTTGTAGTGAGGTGATGTAGTTGGTCAGACTTTGGCTTTGCGCACGCCTGAACCGTGCATGTGTTGAGACTTGCCAAAGTGACCTCTCCCGACTGGCTTTGTCGGTACGGGGATGTTAGCAACATTCTTCAAGTCGGAAGAGGTGCTGCGATTTGGCAAACCAAGGTGCAAACGTAGACTCGGGTGTTTCCGTGTCTTCTGCGGGGTAGGAAGGTGGAGAGCTCTAGGAAAATCGAGATGGCATGGGATTCTGGCGCACTGCAGATGCAATTTCACCCGTGTATATGCTACGCAGCTACACACGTCCAGGTGGTCTTTGTGTGCTCTTGCACAAACATTTTCTCGGATTTCACCTCGTCCCTTGGATGAAAACCCAATCAGTAGGTTCTGCCTCAATCCGGCATGCTCCTCACCACCTTGCCTTTAAACATTGGCTTCGTACGCCGTGAGCGAGCCATGGTGATTGGTCAGACTCATCTATCGAAGACGAGTTAGGCAGTCAAAGCATCTGAGCTATAACCCTCAAATTCTAAGGTCTTATTAGAGGGCAGGCCGCAACAACGCAAAAATTAATTCGAGGCTAGGTTGCAACGATGCAGTTTTTTGCCTCATAGATAGATTTTATGACTTCATTTATTCCGAAAATCAGTCCATAAGTTCTCAAAGCATCCTCGTGTGTTAAGTGCCTGTTAGCAGGGCATTTCGCGGCAGGCGATTGTTGGAATGCATGTACTGCTTAAATGCTCCATCAAGCAGATTCCATTTCATGAAGAGAAATAATCACAAAGTATGATCCCTCGACGGACCGCCTCAATGTGGCAAGTTTTTGCCGATTCAACACAAAATAGGAAATAACAAAGATACCATAAATATATTCGTTTATGAAATTACGCCAATCACCCTTGGCTGTATCGAATTCAAAGGCACACTTTTGTTCTCATAGTTCAAGACATCTCAACCTCGTTCCAAGTTGTCTCCGTCAAACTAGCTACAAAGTGTGGTAGCTGCCGATTTGTCGCAAACTGAAATCCCGTCCCGTGACCAATCGCTGTCGTCTTTAGAGCCAACAGTTGAATGAGACAACAGTTTCGGGCGCCAAGTTGGAGGGTACTCAACTTTTGAACCAAAGTGAATAGGCTGACTTCGCTTTAACTATCAATAAAAGGTCGCTCCCAATAAGAGCATTGCATACCTAATCCACTGTTGTAAATTTACGTGAAAGTTTCTTAGTTCCACATCTTTATTGAACTGGCTAATTAGTTTTGCTGGCAACATGAATTGCGAGCTTCTAACCTGTGAACCTAAATGGAGTTTTGGGTGATATGGCTGACTTGCAAAATCGTGGTGATGAGAGGTCGCATAGAGACTGCTAATAACAGCCTCTTAGCAGGGGCGATGGGGCATCGATGCCCGGCTGAGACCTTTGTAGAATATGCATCAGTCGATGCGGTGAGTCACAGCCCATTAGCCTTGTCTGGGTCAGCACAGAATAACTGACTGAACGAAAGGTCGGGACTGGACCGGAGTCCGCTCCCGTATCCGAAGGTGTTTAACTCAAAGACGGCCAAGTTTTAATGCCTCAACTTTTTCTAAGTCACTTGAACACCGTAAATGACGGCAAATGGGCAAAACCACGGGATGTTTGACGTTTCCAAAATACATTGAGAGTTGGTGCACTTTTAACACTTGAAGCGGACCTCTAACCGCACCAAACTGCCAACATTAAGAGATGCCGGTGAATTACACCCGTTTCCGTCATGATACAGATGACTAAGGAGATGTACGTAGGCGACGAAGTCGTCCTGTAAACTTGCAAGAATCTGACCACCAATCGGCTAACAACTCTGTGTATACGTGCACAAAGGCGCACATGCCAGCAAGTGAATGCAGAGGTAGAAGTGGAGGCAGATGTGTTCACACACGCATGTGAACTTTCTCGCTTTACACCCTGTGGTCTCTGAAGGGCAGATACATGATCTTACTGGAGAGCCAACGGGGTTGCTCTGCGGGGAATGCTGGAACTTTATTTCAGAGGAGATAAACACCTGCACTCTACAAACGATTGTTGCTGAACCATCTCACAATCACCATCTGTGATGATGACCCATTTCAAGGTAACAAACCTCATTTGTAAACAAGCTATGCCAACTCCTCAAATTAACATGGGAGGCACTGTGAGTACTAGCAAAGCGGACCCAAAATTCCCACCCACTATCAACAACACAGTTACACCTGGAACCAGAATATCATATTACACGTCCGATCAATGCTTTGACGAGTTTGAGGAAGTTAAATATGCAAGAATTTGGACCATAGTGATTGAAAATCGCCACAATCAGATGGCACCTTTCCACTAAAGTAAACAAGACCTTTGGGAAGAACGGATGCTAACCAGTGAAAATGATACAGACAGATGACGATGCTAACTAGCGTACAACCAGAGCGAATAGACACTCCTCATCCTTGTTAAGACGCAATCTACCTGAAGCGGCAGACGTTACCTCGTCCAGTCGCAGACCCAACGGATGAAACTATCCATGGCGCCTAAGATTTTACCGCTGAAATTAGGTTAGCAGCATCATCACGGCGCCGGCTACGTCAACGGACGAGCCAACCAATCAGAAGACGCCTGGCGTACGCACGTGTGCATACAATCAATGTCAAACCGGTTAGCACTTGGCGCTCCCACATGCCACCCGTGAATTGAGATGGCTGCGAGATTGTTCTAGAAAGAGTACGTCACGTTACCGAGAGCCGCCGCGGGCATTCCTGGGGCTCGGGCGCCTAATCTCGCTCACATCAGCACGGGCTCAACTCGCACCACGACAACCTTCCCACCGTGTCCATGATCAGAAGAAAAAAGCAATCTCTCCCGTTAGAGAATGTACATGAAGGAGGCCGAAACCGTCAAAAAACGAGGCAAATAAGTAGCCACAGCCACGTTAAACAAGGTCAGGAAAGGTAAAAGGCAACGAGGGGAGCGACAAAGGTCGAACTACAGAAGAGAATACGTAAAGACAGGAGACAAGAACACGATAAAATTTTATTTAAAAATATTCTTTTAATATGATGAATCAGGCGTTTGCCTGGATGAGTTCTCTAATGCCAGCCTCATTGGCTCCGACAACACGACCGATTTCACACCCATTCTTAAATACAATCAAAGTAGGCATGGCGGTAACTCGATACTTCTCCGCAACATCCTAAAATAGAGGGTTTAGTTAAATGCACTAGGAGGGAGCAGAAAACAATACGCAAATAACCATACCTGACACTCATCGACGTCGAGCTTTACGAAGATGACCTTTTCATTCTCCTTTGCCATTGCGTCTAATTTGGGAGCGAGCGACTTACAGGGGCCGCACCAAGTTGCGAAGAAATCACAAACGAGGAGCTTGTCCCCCTTGATAGCTGCCTCGAGAGCCTGAAAAAGCAAAAATGAAAAAAATGGCTCACAAAATTCAGGGTTCACCAACAACGAAACAAGGAATAACTCAAACACCATCGAACTACGGGGCTGCTAAAGTCAAAGATGTGTATTAATGAAAAGTGACCGCTGGGAACCAGAAGACACAAAAAGTATCAATGGACATGACAACCAACTGTATATTGGTCAGAAAACACCAAACAATTCACACACGTACATCGCCATCCACCTGCTTGACAACCGCCTCTACCGACATACCGAGACAGACCAAGTAAAGCAGCCCTTTGAACCGTGTTACAAGGCGCTCCGAGAAAGGACTCCAAGGTCATTCAACATTAATAACGCATTTACTCATTAAAACTCCCATTAGGCATTTTTCAAATAATTAGTGCGAGACTCGTGCATTGATTGTAGTAGACCTAATCACAATAAGCACCAACAATAAGTGAGTTAGTAGATAAATGTAAATCAACAGCAATATATGTAGGTCCTTCATATGAATATCGAGCTATAAAGTATCATAGGGCATATTAGCTGGCTCCCTAAGCAGTCCTGCTTCTATGTACCTATTTTTACTTACACTCCATATTTAGTCACAGCCAATCACAAAGATCTTCTGTAATTTAACTAGGATTTCATTCTGAAACACTGTATTCGAGTCAAAGTAAGATCACAATGCAAAGCAAAAGCCAAACCTTACTCTAGAAGAAATAGGAATGAGTACCACGCTAGTCTCACTAGACATAGTCTTTCTTCCATCGACAAGCCTATAAAAGCCTCGAAGAGCAGCGAAAGAGATGATCAGCTCTAGAGGGTCCCACGTCCGCGCAGCCGGGGGACTTCATGTAATAGGCACCGGAAGCGATAGTTCCCAACAAAAAGTTCACATTTGGTCGGTGCCAGATAGCACAAAAAGTCAAGTTAGAACGCCTGTAGAACCCACGCGGTTCCAACAAACAGCGAAACATAGAAAAGCGGCGACAGAATGCCAAGGATCGCAGACCAAGCAACTCACACCCCCCAAAGGCGAATCCGTATGGCCCCTCAGGGAGCGCGCCCAAGGCAGACCCCAAAGCCGTTGGGTCACCCGAAATCCCAATATTTCAACTAAGCACAGATACCCCACGGACTCGCAAAACAGGCAGATAGCTTAACCGGGCATCCGCCATTGACAAGCCATAAGGACGCACAAATAGACGACGAGGACGAAAACTTCTACATTGATAGTGACATTAATATCGGATAAATTGATACAAAATATGAACAAATGCACTATGCTGGTGGTAGCAGCAGCAGCAGCCTAGGCAGCCAACTTGCGGCGACTGCCGATTTGGTGGGGCCGCGCATCGCCACTAGCCTTCGTGGGGCGCAATGCCGCCGAAGCCAAAGCGGAGGAGGGGGTGGAAGGCGTGTGCCGGGTCACCGTGGAGACACCATCCACGAATTTAGTCTTGAAGAGGACGTTGGCATTGTTGAACATCCCGTCCTTCAGGGAGACTACTATAAACTGGAGACAGGAAGGCGATATATACACGAAGATTTACATGAGAGGACGACCGAGAGACTGAATCGCAAGGGCCTACCTGAGCATTATTGAAATGGTTCTTGATCAACTGGCCGATATTCTGGGTGTGTGAGAGATCTAGTGCAGCGTCTACCTCGTCCAGAATGTAGATGGGCGCGGGCTTGAAGAGCAGCAAGGCCAGAATCAGCGCCAGGGCCACCAGCGACCTAGAAAGTGGTTGCATAGGCGAGTAGATGGATATTCAGCACATTATGGCAGCTTTTGCAGTGTGGATTCCCCTCGTATGAGGTCAGTAAATAAGACCATGGGAATTTAAGAATATGAGTGGGAGGCGTCGCCGACATATTTTAATCCCAGCAAGGGCTAAGTATAGCTGTAGCCTCCTTTGGAAGATTTTCTGCCCTCAAACCAGTTCATCAGTGAGATGTGATTAGGAAGAAAAGAATTACCTGGAACCCCAAGGAAGGTTAGAATGGATAAAAAGAGGAGTCGACAAACCTCTGTCCCCCAGAGAGTTCACTCAGTGACTCCTTCCAGGTGTCGCCAAATGCCACACGGAACTGCAGACCCTCTAGAATGGTCTGTCCTTCTGGGGGTACAAGTTGGGCACGGGTGCCAGGCAGGAGGGAAGAGAAAATGTTGCTGAATTCCGCATTCACCTTATCATAAGCGGCACGCAGCACCTGCTCTTTGCGTGCGTCCAGGTCATCAATGACCGCCTGGATCTTGCGCTTATCCGCCAGCACAATCTCGCGGCGGCGCAGAAGGTCAGCATACTGTTCCTCCGCAGTGCCCAGCATATTCATCGCACGCATGTTCACCGTGCGGCTCAGCTTGTCGCGTCGCTCGCTCAACTGAGCCACGCGCTGACGAGCCTCACTGGGGTCCCGCTTGCCGAAATCAAAGGGCCCGTTTGCTACACCGAAGTGGTGACGCTCCTCCGCTATCCACGTGTTCGATTCCAGCATTTGTGCAAGCTAGTAAGAGAGACCCATTGCAAATATTACCTTTATGCACACAAAGATGAGTTGGCGACAACATGGAAACTCTGAAGAAACTTTAATTCGAAGATATTTTTAAACATAGCTTTTTCTAAAGCATAAGCACAAATATTTTCAGGAAAAAGCAAGCATTTCGAAACACGGATGCATAGGAGCTAGTCAGCAGAATGGGCAAGACTAAAGTGGAACCAAAGTGGTGGTCCAAGACAGTAGAGCATGAAAAACTATCTACCTATTCTAATTATGGAATATTTTTAAAAACTGAAAAATTCGTCAAAGTTCAACGACCAAATGGAAGTTACCTCAGAATGTTCAAATAGGTAAAAATTCAAGAGAAATGACTGACAGTAAATGGGTGGGTGGATTCTCCGTTTTGAGGAGGTCACACGACAGAGTAGTAAAGAGGGCGTAGGGAAGAAGTAAGACTAGACGCGGTAAGTTGTTAAGACAGCCCGACAAGAGGCCATAGAAGGCAAGAGGGGGAGGAGCGGAGCACATACCTTGACGGTAGCCTCCTTGCTCTCCCTGCTGTGGATATCGACGTCATGGGTGAGACGATCGATTTCGCAGGTGGTGGCGGAAATTGCCTCCTTGAGGCGTCCGGCTTCATTTTTGGCCGTCTGGATGGCCGCGGCGGCAGCGTCTGCAAGTCGCTGCTGCTCCTTTACCCGAGCCCGCGCCTCCGTCAGCGCCGCCTTCGCAGTCTTCAACTGTTCTTCCGTAGTTGCCACTGCCGCCTCGGCGCTCGCCACCTCGCCACGACTCAGCTCCGTTGAAGCCTAAGTTCGCAAGTGGGATAAGAAAGTTAAAAGTTTTACTTTCCAACAGAATAAAACAATGTATAGGAGTTGGAAAAGATTCAGAATACCGAATGTGAAAGTAAAAACGGAAGAATGGATGCGGATGTAGGAGGAAACCAGTCTCAACCGAAGGTGAGAATGTTAAAGAATATCGTATTGATGTTCTAATTGTTTAAAGACAGACAGCATTATTTCCGGACCAACTAGGTGTCCAATCCGATTAAATGTATGAAGTGGTCAAGATTCAAAATAAGTTCCACCATGAAAGACCAAGAACAATTAGGAAACCACTAAGGCATTGTAAAAACCGGATTCACGCAACACAGTAAAATCAGCCACCGCATGGAGTCAACCTACCGCAAGGTTGACTTCAGCATCAGGCATAGGAGTAAACGAAAGAATACGGATCCGAGAAAAGCCAAATTCTTTGTGAGGAGAAGAGTCGGTCAGCAGGAGGGTCCTGCCCTTACAAAGGCAACCCAAGACCTAATACTGCAAAATCTATCTAGAAAAGCATTAAAAAAACTCAACCATTCAAGTAAAGATCACCCATGAAGACGGGAAACCACAGAGACGTTTATGAAAAGTAGGATAATGAAACAAACTTTCGCAGCGATCACAGAATCATCGATTCAACGGAGCAATCCACAAGGCCAAACACAATGATGTTGCGAAAGAAGAGAATAAACAAGGTTCAGAACCTTCGTATAGAGCCGATATGTGAAAAGGGTGTCAAAGGCACCAGTAGAGGAATCGAGAGCACCGAACCCAAGCAAGTTCAATTCTACACAAAAGATGGTAATGACGTGGAAGACGTCATGGTAACACTAATGTGAAACGAGGGGGCTAAAAGGCAGTGCTAATCAGTTTTTCAATACAAAATCACAAACTCAGTGCGGAGGCATGGAAAGCTGTCGAATTCAAATGAGTGGTTATTTATCCAAAAAAGAGCCTAACGAATAACCAAATAAAGCGATCATTAGGAGGTCTCTTATCAAAGAGGTAAAAATATCACACCAAAGGAATCAAAAAAAAACCACAAAAGATGGGAGCGGCTGAGATGATGTTTCAGCATCAATAACCAGGGCAAAATTTCGGTAGTTAAATAGGATACTGAAGAATGGCCGGGAAAAAATTATTTGCAGAGAACCTCAAAGATGAGCATGAAAGGCGTGGGGATCTGTAAAGCCACCCTACTATTACATTTGAGTCACGAAAGGGCGGCAACAAGAAAAAATTTGCTGGTGAAGAATCTACCGACCCAACCAAACAGCTGTAGGAGGCCCAAAAGGCAGAGCGTACCTTTATCTGCTCCAACTCACGAGCCAGTTCGTCGGCCTCAAGACGAAGGGTCTCCTTAAGACGTTGTTTCTGCCGCAGTGTCTCCTCCGCCGCGTCGGCACGCTTCCGGGCGACTTGAACCGCGGCCTCCGCCTCGCGCAGCGCCCGCGCCTCCTCCTCTTGCGCGTGCTCCACCCGCCACTGCGCCTCCGCCGCCGCTTTCTTTGCCTCCGTTAAACGCATAGCACCGCGCTTCAGCGACTCCCCCACCTCCGCTGTCGAAAGTAGAATTAAAAAATAATCATTTACACCAATCCTGCAGCCAAAAGTCCAGATGAAATCACCATCGAAGTCACTGCTACCACTACTTACATTGACAAACGCCTCCAGTTCCTTCTAAAAGGGGTAAAGAAAGCCCTTCGCTAATCAACCGCGCATGCTCCGGATTCATTATAAGCACTCCAATTCAACTACCACCGACCCTACCAGTTATCATCCCTCACCTAGTGCTGCGATGCAAGTCCAAATCACCGATTAGAGCCTTGTGCAGCATTGATCCATACGTCTGTGAATGGTGGGATAGCTAGACCATTCACCGAAAGATTACACGTTAGCTTGCCTTCACCGACAGCCAAATTGGTCGGTCAGTTCCAAATGGTTCAGTGAATGTCAATCAAGAAAGAGTTGAAAGGACTGTGTGCAGGTTTTGATTCGAATAAGAGGCAACAAAGTGCGCAACCAACACGAACACCAAACCAGAGTAGCATCGTCTCCATTTTTGCCACAACCCAACAACAAAGGCCTCTGCTTTCACAGCACACGGCGGAGAATCCCTCTTACAATTTAGCAAATCATATTCCAGACTCCATTACCGACTGACTTAAAGAAAGCCACTTTGGCAGCTTAACAGCAAAATTCTAGACGAAGGCAATGCCTCACAAGACAGAGATTACAGTAGGAGAACCAGAAACAACAGAAAACGGAAGATAGTTTAAGTTCCTTCCCTTTTGACTGGTCCAAATAAGGTACCACTAGAGTTTGCCTTGTTCTTCTGACCACCAAGCACATTCCAAATCAACCCTCATTGGAGCCCTAACTTCAGACATTGATCGTAGGTATCTTAACTGGTGCATATATGCTGGTCTACGGCGAGACTAAACTTCAACGGAAGACGAGAATACCAAAGAGAACCTTAGTAAATCAGTTGAAAACTACTCCATACTGAATGTAAATGACACTACTGCCACAACGATTTCGCCGTGGGGAATCAGTTTAAGAAGCGGCTGGAAATTTTGAAGGTGACCAAAACTTACTGAGTTCCTCCTTCAGACGTTCCAGATCGGAGCGAAGACGGTGAGTGTCCGACTGGCGAAGGTTGGTTTCAACGAGCGCCAGTTGGTGGCGGGCGCGATCAAGGGTCTCGGCGAGGTCAGCACGTCGGCGTGCGCGCTCCACCGCGGCCTCACGTGCCTCTTGCGTCGCCCGAACGCGAGTCGTGGCTTCCACCGCTTCACATTCCGCTGCACGCCACTGTGCCACGCGAATCAGCAAACTGGCTGCAGTATCGCCGCCACCGCTTGTTCGTGAACCACCTGACAGTGTACCCTGAAGGCAGAAGACAAAAATATGGGTCAAAAAGGGCTGTTATTACATAACAAATGGAGCAAAGGGCACATTTTTAAATAATGAAAAACTTGTATTAGATTAATCTCTTAGTGTGACGGAGACCCCGATGCTTCCAAGTGTGTGCCCACAAAAACTGATGCACTAGAGTCCTTCCACTTACTTCTTTTCATCTTCCTAAAATTCAAAGTAAAAAAACCGGAATACAGAGTAATCCCAGTCCAACTAACCACTGAGAAATTAAAACTAGGAACTCATTAATTTTACGAATGTGTGAACGTTTTACGCACTGTAGTATCTGCTAACCTCACTCAAATAAATGTACAAGGCTGTCAAAAAATAACCGACAAATCCGCGGACTCCGTGATGATTTCACATGGCATTGTAACATAATGACATTTGCTTCGAATGTATACATGATTACATGCGACATTTCAGCCCCGAAGATCCAGTTCTTACGATGGTAAGACGAAAATAAGATTATGCCGTTAAAGTTACCGGCCTCCTAGACTTTCCGAGCTTTAACGATAAGGATAATGCGATCAGTGAGAAACGGACCTGTGGGTCGAACATATCACCGTCGTAGGTGATGGTGCGTCTCTCCACCCCCGGATGGAAGGCAACACGACGAGCGTAGTCGAGGGTGGGACAGACAAGGAGACCGCCGAAGATAAATTCCATGACGGGTCTGAGATGGGGAGGGTAGCGAATCAGGGAGAGAGCGGGTGCGACATTCTCCGCGCCCACCAAAGCTTCAGCTCGCTGCACCACCTCCGCTGGCACCGGAGACCCGCGCATCTGATTGAGCGGTAGCATTGTTACTCGCCGCGCCAACTGTCCCCTCTCCAACAGTGCCTTTGCCGTCGTCTCGGTGTCCACCACTACGTTGTACAGCTACAGACGAGCAGCCACACATGTAGAAGTTTAAATGATTAAATATACACCTCACAGTCCCCAATCTGTTTCAGTACGCCTTATTAAGACAACAGGAGAGTGTAATGTCAAAATATATCAAATATCCAGCTCTGAAAGTGAGTAAACTACTCAAATTTGAATCGAAAGTTAAGGTTACAACCAAATTCTTGACCAACAGAAGAGCAGTGAAACAATACTTGGAGTGGTATTACATCCCTTCTTAAACCTGAAATACAACAGAACTAAAAACCGAAGTTATTGCGTTGTGGTGCTATACAAGAAGCACTCGCGGTCACAACTTTGAAGTTGAGTTAAGCCCAGTTTAAAAAAGCGGAGTGACAGGACGCAATGGAGAGTACCGTACCGACAAACCGATGATTTGCTATCCGCGTTTCGTAAAGCATCCACAAAACCAATGAAGTATATTTTACGAGTGCCTACAAGTCATGACAGCAAGCTATACCGCAAATCACTCCAGATTTTTTGATAACCTACTTTTCTCTAGTTTTTATTTACGAATGATAAATAACAAATGTGTCAATAATAGAATAAGTAATTTATTTAGCCTTTTCATGGACAGCGACTTTTTCAATCAGAAATGATCCGGCTAGAAAATATGGAAATTTAACGAGTACAACGATGAACTCACCTTCCCACCAGCGGCAACTTCAATAGCAGTGGCATATTTGGGATCGACGAGGTCAAACAGCTTTGCCACCACACCATAGACCTGCCTCCTATCAAAATTTGGCGTCGGATCGGTGTATTCAAACTGTAGCTGATGAAACTGACGTCCCAACTCATCGCAGCGAGCCTGCAACAGACGTGTCGCTTTTGCTTCTTCATTGTATCTGTCTATGAAGAAAAAGGGAGTTAGAGAAGACAAAAAGGAGGGAGAGTAAGAGGAAGAAAACGAACTGGTAATTGCAGCCTCATCACCACCTGCCTCTTCATCCGCCCTGCGGATATCCTCTAACTGTTCGTTCACTTTCGTTATCTGCTCCACAAGCTGGCGTCGCTTCTGTGCCTCTGCCTGCCCTTCCTTCCCACTTTTCGCTTCCATCGCTGCAAGCTTCATCTCCCCACTCGCCAATTCCTTTGACAGATGATCCTCCCGCATCTCCAGCTGACGCAACTCCGTCTCCACCGCCACTCGATGACCTTCCGCCATGCGAGCCTGCTCCGCCAGGCCTCCAGCACGCTTTGAGGATGACCCACCACCACCGAGACCCGAGGTGGTCGCCTAAAAAAAGGAAAGGGTGGGCGAAAACAGAACCCGAGAAGAGCGAAAAAAGAGTAAGAAGAGGAAGAAAACCTACAGCCAAATTTGCCTGTGCTTCGGTGAGAGCGTCCTGCGCCTGCTTTGCAGCCTCCTCGAGGTCATGGAACTCGGCGCCGGCAGCGACCTCAGCGGCACGCTGCTTAGCTGCCAAATGGGTGGCTACCTCGGCCGACTGGAGGTCGAGGGAGCGAAGCTGCTTCTTCGCAGCACACAGGTGCTCCACAGCGCGAGTTGATGCGCCCGCTACCACCGCCTCCTCCTTCTGACGCTCTGTCAGTAGCCGCTCTGCTTCCTCTAGTGCGGAGCCTAGCAACTGAAATAAGATAAAACTGTTATTAAAGATATGCATTTCTGATGATTCAATTCTCAATTAGTAGAGACAGCAGAGCTGTAAAACTTCCACTAAAACAAACATCTGAAGTGACAAGGTCAGTAATACGTGAAGACAAAATAATAACAGGTGAATTTAGTCATTGTGTAGGATAGAAAAGCAGGAATTTAATTTTAAATAAGGAAAACAAAGAAAATTAATCCATAAAATAAAACCTTATTACCGCTAATGGAAACGACGACTTGTAAGATCATTAACAAATATTAGCCCCAAGCAGGAGTGAAAATCTTTAGCAACTATTAGTGGCAGTAGCACAAGAGATTGGCAAAGAACTGCAAGAGCCGATAAAATGTACTTGAAACAGGGCATGAAAAATGGCACTTTTTAGTTAGTTTATTTTCGGTAATAATCAAACGCCAGATTGTCCAGAAATGTCCTGCTCAAAAGTCAAGGTTTTAACCGTTATCTCTATGAGAGCGATGGTACTAATTTACAGGTTGATTCCCAAAATTGGGTGATATTCCTGATCAAGTTTCAAAAATGGAATAAACCAAAGGAATTCTTTTAAAAATAGCTGCATTTTATGGTGCAGAAAAGACCAAGAACGCTTAAAGAGATGTGCATTTAAAATTGGTGGAACAACGTTTGCGGCGACTCGATCCTGCAGTCAATAAAAAATAGTCTTGTTGTAAACCTATCGTCTCGAACGACAAAATTAGGAGCATTCCTGATTCAGACCAACCTGTTTAAAAAGGTGGGCTTTGAAAACAGTAATACAGAATTCGGTGAATAGCAACCGAAGCGTTGAGAGAGTGGAATCCCGAATGATTTTTTATGGTACCTCCACGCTGGTAAGTTTTTAACTTAGGAGTTTGGCTGTAGGCTTCCCTCTACCATTCTGACAGCTTTCGAAAGGGTCATAAAATAGGTCGAAATCGCGGCACTCAAAACTGTGGGACAGGGAGGTCTGTATTCCAAGTAATGAATGAGCAGGATTTCCAAACAAAAAAGATGCCACATGTGAGAAGCAGGAGAATCCCAGAAAAACGACTTTTTACAAAAATCACAAATCACCCGGTATTAAGTAATTCTGAGTGATCAGTAACGAGGAACAACTCACCGTTTGGCGCTCCTCTGTTAGATTAACGATGTTTTGGTCAACCTCAGCCTTTTGTGCGTTCAACTATAAATAGAAAATCACAGCACCAGCTTTCAGAATCAAACCTGTTCAAGGCTCTCCTTCGCAGACGAAAGATTTGTTTCCAGTCTGACAAGATCATCCTTGCTGCGCTGTTTAGCTTCCTCAAGACGAGTAAAATCATACGCCACAATGAGTCTGGAGAGATGTTCGATTTCACGAACGACCTTCTGGTATTCCAAGTAGCTGCTACGCTCTTCGCGAAGTTTTCTAATTGTCGGAGTGATGTCTTCGTATAAAACCTAGGGAATTAAACGGCCAAATTCGTATTACTCTGTCAATTTCTCGAAGTTTGCTATCCTTCTTTTCAATCGTCTTAAGAGCAGCCTCCTTTTTACTCTCATACAACTTTGTACTTGCTGCCTCTTCCAAAAGAGATAAAATCTGTCAAATAGTAAAAAAACAATAAGACTAGGTACTTCTGGGGGTTTCATATTTAGGACTTTTGTAATACGTCCTTGCATAATAAGAAAATGAGGATTATTCACATTCAGTTGCACAGAGTGAAAAAGGTCCTGCACTCGGGTGGTTGTAGCATTTGTCCCATTAATCAAGTATTTATTCTTGCCACCAACAACCACTTGGCGAGTTATCGTTAGCTCGTCAAACTGTTCATAGCCATAAGGTGAAACGGATTTGTCGGTGTTGTCAAAAACAATGCTGACAGTTGCTTTGGTGATACCAGCTTGACCACCTTTATAAACAAGTTCTTGTAAATTGGATGCCCGAATCTAAAGGGGTTTAAAAATCAGTAATCGCAAAAGCATACATGAAACAAGTTTGTAATACCCAACAGGAAACAAATTGCATCTAGAATGTTAGATTTGCCAGACCCATTAAGGCCAGTTATTGCATTAAATTGAACATCGAATCCAGGGATCTCAGTGCGTTGACAGTAGGACTTAAATCCATCAATCACCATAGACTTGATGTACATCGCCTCAGCGTAGTAAAGCAGTATTGAAATTTAATTTAAGCGCAGCTGTCGGCTGTTAGTTAAAATAATGTTAATTAGATAATAATCTTTAACATCTTAAAAGTAAACAGATAAAATATATTTATAGAATATTGAAAAGTTGTAAGGCCGTGTGTTTTTGTTTGTATGGATATTCCACTTAGTGCTTGTTCCAACGGTGTTAGCCGTTTTCACTGGCCATTGGGAAATGGGCAACTGCTGCACTTATGTTCCTTACAGACCAAAATTTTTGCATTATTTTTCTCGTCGTAATGGTGCAAGCTTTGTGGGCGGTGATGTAGATACCCTTATGGACTTGGTACTTGGGCCTATATGTCCATAACCCACCTCTGTAGGATTATCTCGAAGAACCACAACTTACTTTCAGAATCAACGAAAACCTATTCACAGTTCCATCGTATCTTAACTGGGTAAGTGGTTGCCTGCATTTTTTTTATCGTTTTGTGCTGTCTTTTTCTTACGAATGCGGTTTATCAATGCATTAATGTGTGTCAACGCGTTCGTTTACCTCCTTTTCAGGTATCTAATAAACCACGCCCACTAGAACCAGAACCTATAACCTCTGGTGAGAGCTCGATAAGCTCCCATAGAGGTGCTGCTAAGAGATCGTCGTTAAGTCGGGTGTTTGGGAACGGGACCATGGATTTGGCCACACAACAACTTCTTTTCAAAGAGGTCGATCCCATGGGACGACCTCCACCCGTTGCTTCCAAAGCAAATACTACAACGGATGGTGGCTTGGCTGCAGTGACTAGTGTGGCTGGCCAGGGACACAAAATTTCGGTGAGATGGTTTTCAAATCATTTTTTTTCGATTTGTTCACATCCGTTTCGAAGTTTCTCTTCACATTCTACCTCCTACCATCTTTTCTTCAAGTATCTAGGCTTTAATTATGAACAATTATTGAAAACATAAGCTTTGCTTTCTTATTTAATTGGTTGTTTCTCTTTCCGTGAATTGGAATCATTTCCCTATGGTCACTTCCCTATGGTAATGCAGTAATTTCTTGGTAATACAGATGTGAATTATTTTCGCACCTATTCATTGGTGAGTCAATGCGCTTTAGCCGTTTTTTCAGTGTGTTTACTTTGGTAACATTGCAGAAACTTTTTTTTCCCAAATTTTTTGAATTTTAATACCGTTTGGATGCCCTTGAGTTCGAAAGTTAAAATGTGATTTTCATGTAAGCGTTCTTTGCAAAATCAGTATCCTGCTGTTCAACTGCTTATCTTCAAAGTCATCATTTGACAGTCATCATTTTCTTATAATGTATGAGAAGCAAAATATTTCGATAGAAGCTGAATTACCCTTGTTCTCAAATTGTTTCTTATTGGCGCATAAATGGATTAAACATGCTGTTTTTGGTGTGTGGAATAATATGTTCTGGTTGTCCGTGAAATGCGTTCATGTTGGCATTAATTGTTTCGCAAGATTCCCACAAATGTACCTAGAAACGGTTCGACGTTTTCATTCACTCATTTACCACTTTAGTTATTGTTGCAGCAGGAAAATAGAGCAACGTTTTTTTCTTCCGTCTATCATATTATTCAGGAAATTATTTCCACAGTGACCCCTTTCTCTCTGGGTGGGATTATTAATTCGCCTGCTCATTAGTTCGCTGACGAGCGCAGAAGCGCCCACGTTTTTGGTCTATAATCTGATGGACAGTTTGACCTATGTTAGATTCACAAAGTGATTTTTGTATTATTTCAACCAGCGTTTGAAGAAGTTGAGGACTCATAAACATACATTTTTTAAGTGCTAACTGGTTGGACATCAGTCCAAGCTAATTGCTGTCGTTATGGTCATTATCATGGTTACACTGCCACCATGTTCCTTAGTAAAATTAACCCCTACATCGATGCGATGGCTATCCACTTGATTGGTTCATTTTTTAAAGGAAACCTAAGGCAGCGTGATTAACATAGCCCCTGCATTCGCCTCTGATCAAAAAGGTACTCTGTACCGAAGGAATGAATTCTCTAACATTTTTTCTAAAGAGATGAGTCAGCAATTATTGCACTTTCCTTGGGTAAACTCTATCATCTAGTCCCGTTACAGGAGACAAGTTAATCTAAAAGCCGAAAGTTATTACTTTTGATTTTGTGTGTGGTATATTATTTACATCATCAAATTAACATGAGCTCGTTTGAATTGCTCTTAGTATCATACTAAATGAAGCGCTTATTAATACACATTTAGACTAATGTTCCACTACACGTTCGGTGAGTTAAGCCCTTAGGATCTGTGATTTTTTACCTAATAAACGTTGTTAATTGCGAAACCTTTCCACTAATGTCATGCTTCTCTTGGTTAGATTAGTAATTTAGTCCTATCCCTGGTCTTAACAAATTTTTATGGAGCTAGAGTTTGCTGGTAAGAGTTAGATCATACATTGATGACCTTTTTGATTCACACTGTAGTAGAATGGCTTAAAGTGCATTTGCAGGCATTACTAGATTAAATACTACCCTCTAGCCCAGTCACTAGAGTTATAACCATCGTTCGTACAGGTTAGGTTGGCATTATATTCTCCAACAGCGTGCGATTTGTTGCCCTAATTAATGGTTTTGGAAAAAAGCGTAAAACTTTATTAACCCATTTTTTTCTGCCTCAGCTCCCCTGCCAATAATAGCCATAATGACCACTCCCCTTTGTTTAATTTAACATCCTCCATACCCCATGGTTTTTCGATGTACTTGAAAATCTTCCCTCCCACTGCCTGATGGAGGACATCACTATTAGCCTTGTTATCATGGCTGCTCTTCTTAAATCCCATTAATGCCTTTTTTCTGGGGCATATATGCAGATTCCCACTGCATGTGGACTAAATATCGATGCGTATGTGCGTACGCACACACGCATTCCCGTGTCCAAAATGGTGTTTGTTATTTACATTTACAGTGCTTGGCATTTGGGGAAGCGGTAGGCAGGGCCTTTGCGTGCGCTATTAGTGAGACAAATTCCTAAGTACATTTGATTTAATGGACACTTTTCGTTGATGTGATTTACGTTGAAGGATACTAAAAAGCTGTCCTTTCTTCATTTATATCACAACCTAGGGAGAAAAGCTGTAAATCTCAAGTTTATTAAACTTTCAACGGTCTCTCATTCATAATGCTGCAGCATCCTGATTTACAGGCGACCATAATGCAATTTTGTGTCTTGGCTGAAAGCACAACTGTTTATTTCACTCATTTTCTCCGTTTTAAGAACATCAGACAGTGTGTACATTGCTTAAAAAGGGTAGTTTTGAGAAATTTATCTCGATGCGATAAATAACTCGAATCGTAACATAAAAAAGCCCTCGTACAGATGAAATAATAGATTTGTGATTGAATGCAGGCTACCCACGGCCCATGTCCGTAATTGGGACTTCAAATGGCTTTGATCCTTAAACCATTTTTGTTGCTGTTACTTTTACTGCCTCCTGTGCATATTTCCACACCCTTCCTGTTATGCGAGCAGGCGGAAAACATTAAACATCCATTTTGTAAGAGTTATTAAATTTGGGAATTTCATCAGACGCAGGTTATTGGAACCATCTATCCTTTGTTAAATTTCGCAGTTTTATTATTCCCTTTTCGATCTTCCATCTAAGCTCACACTGGCTTGCTCGTTTCTTTTGCGTTTTTTCAAGTCTTACCGTAATTTTTATGGGCTAATGAAACAACTGAAATCCAGTTTTGCCTTTATTAAACTCCCTTCACACCATTTGGAAATCTCAGTCAATCACACCGCTCTTTTCAGCTCCAGGTCCGAGTTAGCTTCCAGTGATCGAACTGCACTTTGATACAGGTAAATTTTCTGTTTCCTATTTGGCGGCTACTCGACTGGCTAGGCTATTGCTATCAATGGGAGTTACTAGATCCCCGTGAATTAATTGGATACAAAAAAGCCTTACTCACAAAAGTCTATCCCATATAAGCATAATTTACCCTAATTTGTGACAGCTTTCAAAAGTACAACATAAAAATTTGTGGATGAATACAGTAAAATCTAACACGTCTTTGTTGAACGCAAAAATACTCACGCTTGGTGGACACTACTCGTTCTCTTGGTTTTTGAAACGTCAAGTGCAAATTGTCTTCTCTGTTTGCAAACGCTCTACTTTTCGGGAAATTGACCTCGACGCACTGAAATGGCTCCGATGGGATAGCCCACGCCCTTGATGGGGATATTCTCGGAATACCAAATCTCATTAAAATCGCTAGTAACTGGGTTTCACGTTGGAACTGCTTTGAGCGTTTGACCTTACGTGCTAATTATCCCGTCTTGCGTGCCTTCTCATGTAATCAGATCTGGTCAGCTGAAAAGGATGCTTATTCATTGTCAAAAATTCGACAGACTTTGTTTGGTGGATCATTTATCATCCTCGTATCTGAAATTTAATCCGGCTGGAGTCATTTGAACTATCCAGTATTCGTCCTAGGCTGGACCTATGCTCCTTCTTTTATTGTCTTATTTGCAGAAGTCGTAGAGAAATCCATTCTGATCGACTTTTAACTGCTCATCTGTTTCGTGGTGGTAGTACCAATTAAACACAGCGTTACCGTTGCTTTAATTTCTATGCCATTTAAAAATCCCAAAGGTCATTAAACCGCCTCTTTTCTGTTCGAATCTTAATTTTATTGCAGCCATTCTCCGCCCAGCCCGAAATTTCAAACATCCTGCTCTTTCCTTCATTCACACCCGCAGTGGAGTGCTTGTTTCCTAGAGAGAGTAAATTAGGCTGCCAATAGAGATGTTTGGCCTTCCCAAAGCCGACAAAAATACTTCCTCTGTGGTTCGTGCTTACCTTTTTTTCATTTTTGTTTGTGTGCACCTGGCCTTTTTACCACCTCTTTGCTCAACGCAAAAAAGGGCCTCTCCGCACTGTATTCTGAGTGAAGGGACAGGGTCCACGGTCGTGGACTGAGGTTTGCCAAGCGGTCTTTGCTACTTCGTCATTTCGCCAGAAAGTAGTGACACAGATTTTTAATCTGGCTCATTGTTCCATGCAAACTGTTTGGAAAGCAGCAATTATAATGTTGATCTTTGTATTTTGAAGAGGTGATATACCTTCGCGACGCCCTTATGGAATGTAGACTTTTGTTTTACAATTAATTGACAAGTATCGGGACCTCAAAAGTGGCATGAGCACATTTTATTATTGCCCATTACCCTGATATCAGTTCAAATCTGGCCTCCACTTGGCTCGTAGATGCCCTATTTTTCACGTTAAAATCGCCTCATCTTAACTAACTGCTACAAATCAGTTGCTCAGCACTCTCCAGTCCAATGCTTTGTTTAATAATTTTCCAAATGTCTGCAGTACTGCTTTATTTCCACATAATTGGCGTAGTTTTCTACCAGTGGTTGCAGGAAATTCGCATTAAAAGGGCAGATCAAAAGAGAGGAACCACAATCAGCGGTTTGCGTTTGAGGGAGTACTGCTGCACCTTCCTAGTAATCACCAAACTAGACGATTCTCAAGGCTGAATTTGTCCAAGGAGATTAGTTGAGTTTTCACCCAGTGAGCTCAGTGATAATTACCAGTACTGTCTTCCAAGTTGGCGCTAATTGTTTTAACACAGTGAGCGATCCCACAGGGCTCGAATGGATCAAAGTTTGCCACCTTCATGTGCAACCTCGTATAGCAAACTTCTCTATGCTCTGCCTACTGTTTGAACGACCGAGTCAGTTACTGTGATGGTTTATTTCCTAATTTCGGCATTTGTTTAGAACATTTTACAGACTAAAACTACCAATGTCTACACTTGAGTCGATTTACTACGCCATGAATCGGTTTGGTAAGTGATTTTGCAGCAACCCTATCCTCCGCTTTTACCTATCCCCTATTATCACTGTCTCAGAAATGTCAGTATTATTTTATGCAATTGCATAAGTTATCATAGTCGACTGTGAATGTTAATTACAGTCCAAACGAGTTTCTCTAAGTAGCTCTACACTCAGTCTGCAGTTTGCTGACCAGACATTTTTTTGATCGTTGAAACGGAGAGCCTAATGCGCGCCGCTAACGCTACCGCCACAGCTGCACTTTATCTGACCTGATTTAAATGTACTTCACACTACCTCGGTCACCTAATTATGCATTTTGGACAGTGCCTTCCCCCACCCAATTAACCCATTTCCTCTCGACCACCCCTTGTTTAATTAGGTTTTCTTGTTTCTCCAACAAGTAAGTTTCGAAACAAGTGGACCTGTTTTAAGCGAAAAAACGTCAGAAGGCATCTCAGGGTACTGTTTACTCCATCCTGCTGTGGCCATTTTTCTCTTCGGCTCCTCCACCTGTCAACAATGGACGTTAAAAGGCTCTGCAACTGCGTCACCATTAGTGATGTTTACTTCACTTTTTATCGGAAACATCAGCTTCTCCTCTGTCCTAAGAAGATTCACTCGGAACGTATTGCCTGAGAGGAGACAGTGTTTTACTGTCAGTACACTTTATGCATCAATCGAGTTTTGTAGAAACACTTGTTTCCTCCCTAAACATTTGGTCTTCGCGTTGTTCCTCTTTTGGTTCTATTGTCGGTTTAATGGCTGTCAGTCACCTAGTCGAATTATGCATGGTTTCCGTCAGTGTGTGGAGGTGCCATAATAATAGAATTTAGCCCTTTTTTATTGATTCTTGCTGAAATTCTGTTTTCCCTGTCTATGGATAAGTCTGACCTCGCCTCGTTACTGGCAAACAATCAATGTTTATTTGGACGTTCTGTTGTGAGTCTCTTCCGACAACCAATTAAAGCATTTGCATTCCTCTTACGAAGTCGTTAGAAATCACACTCCTCTGAGGCGTTGATGAAGGCGTTGTTGTTCCTGCAGGATAGAAGGTATGGATTTGTCTCACACGGCTGCCATTAGTGTAATACTCGAGTCACCTTCGAAGACGTACCAGTCATGAAGTAGCTTTAGTATTAGTGTGCAAAAAGACTGAGGGACTGGCGAAATAAGGAATGAAAAGGCCAAACTGCGCATCAGCAACCTCGAGCCTGAATCGCGGGTAACTAAAAGGCTCATGCAATTAAAGTGATGTTATCCGCCACAGCAGAACGCGCCTTAAAACAGTCACGCACAATCGATAGCGTGTCTGGTTGCAAAATAAACGATTGATATAACACAGGAAGTGTTCATGATGTAATGCTTAATGGGTTTTTTAAAAGCCTATTTCTAACTGGACTTGAGTGCTAATAACTAGTGGGCAGTTAGTATTTAAAATGTTGACCTTCTTTTACCCGGAAAGTTACGCTTTAGTGGCGGCTGCATTTTTCACTCAAGCAAAAGACGTTGCTTCTACTATTGCGATCATTTTTCACCCAAAACTTGGACTTCCAGATTGGTCGTAGTAAGACCGTCCCCTAGAGAAGCAAGGGTGTTTTTCTCCCTAACCTTGCTTTAAATTTGATTGACAATAAAGCTACTTTTGCCCTGCTAGTGGAGTGGTTAACTGAAAGGCATTGAAGTACACTATCCTAGCAAGAGTTTTAACCTAATTTAAATGCTTTTGTCTTAAAAGTTGGTCTCCAGTGATTGTGAATGAGGCCAAGAATGACTATCCATTCTACAACTTAAAATGGACTGCGCCTATTGATTACTCAACAAAAATTGAGTTAGGCTGTTGCAAATGTCCGGTCAAGAAATTGAGTCATGTAATACTAGTAGGCGAGATTAAAGTTTATTTTAGAAAGAGGAACCCGTCAAAAACATTTAAAGGGGGGGGGGTTCTGGTAAGTCTGTCTTTCAGGGTGTATTATTCACTTCCTTAAAATTATGTTAAATGTATGTGTGTGGTTTCGAGGCTTGGGCTATAAATTCACACCTCATGAATCTAGTTCATTACCAGTAATCAGCTACACAGGTAGGACTATCCAACACTGCCAGAAGTATCATAGCTACACGGTCGACCAAAAAGTATCCTCCCACCAGAAGATATCAAAGTCATGGCTTCTAGTCGGCAGTTTTTAAGGCTTTCTCTCATGAAAAAACTCCATTGTTTTTATAATACAGATACATTTCTGCGGTTTATCGAATGAAATCCTGCTTCTTACGTCCATCTCCCCTTCCTCTTGATATTCGTACTCGGTTTTGCTCTTATTTGATATTCGGAACTCCGCATAGTGTTAGACTGTCATTGCTTCTTGTTTTACCAGTTCGAATATTTATTCGGGCTGGCGGTAGTGTTCCGACGATTAGTAAATCTATTTTGTTATGGCGACAGCTTAAGAAGGTGAGACTGTATTCTCTTCTTCCTTTATTCATAGACGATGTTCGTGTCGAACCGAACAGCAGCGCGTCACCTAATGTCACGCAGTTGTCACGCGACGACCGGCGGTGCGGAAGCGGGAGGGGCGGCAGAAGATGATGAGATAGACGGACCGGAGATCGCACGCCTCATGCGGCGTTTCTGGCCCCGGGATCTCAACTTCTTCGGTGGCTCCGCCGCCTCCAGTGGCTCACGATCCGTCCGCGATTCGCGTTCTTCTTCCACCTCCGCTCATCGGCCCACGGTGCTGAATCTGCGGGGCACCGGAGATGGTGAGTCTTGCATTCTATCATCTTCCTCCCACCCTTCGTGGGGTTAACGATAATGACAAATTCTGACTCCTCTTTGTCCCCAAAACCAGCCGAAGCCTTCGGTTACAGATATATCTGTGATGATTCGGCTTCATTTTTACTGGAGGAGATAAGCTATGTCTAAGCTCACGAATCACGGTGAATTAAAAGTACATTTCGACTGCTAAAAGTGTTCATTTTGTGATCTTTCTAACTGTTTAAATGGCGATAAATCCCACTAACTCTAATGACAGTAGGGGCCTTCAATAACACATACCTGCGTTGTTACATTTTCGCCTGTTCTGCCGCTTTGCTAACCTAAATTTGATGGTACCCTAAGTGGGATTGCTAAGCAGCTATCGTCAACCAATAGGCTTAGCAGTCTGCCCTACATATTGGATTGGCTGATTAGGGGGTAACGGTACTCAATCTCAATCATTATGATTGAAGGTTTAATTAAGTACGTTTTGAGTCGGAAGTGGTGCTGTTGTTGAGCGTAGGGTTATAATTTAAAGAAAAACGCACTCCCGGTTTTTGTTCCTATTCCATTAATGTAAATTTGCATCCTTTTTTGAAGTTACTTGTTATGAGTGAGTCTTCAAGGACAGGCATAACTTAGGCGATAGATGATTGTCAAAAGTGTTTCATCAAATCATGAAAGATGATCACTTTTGACTTTCTTATTTGTTCAGGTTTGATAAGTTTGCTTTAATGAATGATCTCATAGTGTATAAGTTTCTAAATCATTAAAATATAACCCAAACCATACCAAAAACGATTGTACAAGAATAAGGTAGACTTAAAGTCGGCAGCTGAACGTTCAAATTGAGAGAGAGGTTTCGAAATCCTGCAAATTTTTCATTTAGCGCTTTGTACATGCTTCTGGTTTATAGAAGTAGTCAAATAATTGGACGCTTTAAAGCCATACATGAATATCCCGTGAATGGTAATTGAGATTTTCGCCAGTAATTCACAGTTGTTTTCGAAAAAAGCTTGGAAAGTCATATCCTTTAAAAGAACACTTTCGCGGTGGCGAAACTTCCTCGGGAGTGTAAGGTATTCTACGAGCGATATAACAAACCTCAGGAAGGTTGAACTGGTTTATTCAAACAATTATCGGAAAACGTGCGGTTCTAAACCGAGCCAAATTTTTGTGTGTGCACTTTAATTGTTGTTAATTTTCGTGGGTTTTTATTTACTGAGTATTTGTGGTGCCAAGTGCTCGAAGAGTTGGACAGTCCAGTCACCTATCTGACTGTAAATTAAGCTTGACCGCCTTATTCAGCGTTTAGACAGAACCCACGCCCCCCAGAGTCGTGTTGATTTACCCACGCAATCTTTACGATTATCCGAAATTGTGGAAATTTGGCTTTCACTCTGGACTATATATGTACTATTATTAATTTCTTATATCAATCGCCCGATTCCTCGGTACTTTTTGTAAAAAAAGCGATGAAAGCGACTCATTTGGTGCAGAAAATCGGGTTTTATGGATTGTTGGTGGCACTTGGAAAGAACCCCGTTGATAAGGACTGCTGGCACCGAAAATTTTTTTTAAACAAAAGGAAGGAATTTTAAGCTTTCCTTCGCATGTCTGCCTTTCACAGGTTGGCCCAACGCTAGTTTGATCGACTGGGAGGATGGGGGTAAACAGGCACACACACATTTTCCACCCGATTCTGTTTGCACATTTAATTTCGACACTGGCCAGGCAAATACAGGAACCTTTATGAAACTGTCTTTCACTTTGCAATGATTATCGCCGTAGGCAAATAGGATGCAAGGTCATGTGAGTTGGCGAAAGTCCATACTTGGGCTTTTGTGATCTCTTACTCTTGACCAACTAGTGGATCCCGTCACATAGTCCCTCGTCCAAAAACGCATTCATTAGTGGCGCTGATTCAAATTGACTCAGAGCCCCATAACCAAGCTTTTAACGGCGTTTTCCCCTAGTCATTGAGTGTAAAATGCCTGATTCTTTTACTTCTTAACCTGGGGACTTGTTAGCTCTTGATTATTCTGGGGTTGGAATTCAGTTTGCCCTGTGCTTCCCGACTTCTGGGACGTGATCAAAGAGCAATTTTTGTGAAACCATGGTCGGCTAAAATGTGGATTGTTATTTCAAGATTAGTATCTCTCATGGGACTGGCATAGCAGTGGCACTTCCATTTCGATTTTGATAATGAATTGACTAACCACACCAGAAGTAGAACCGTGGTGGATTAGTTGCAAGCTGTGATGAAGGCGGTGGGTAAGTCAATTTTAAGATCGGACGCAGCTACATCTTTACAAAACTGACTGAAATAAATGATCGGGGAAGGGGAGCTGGCCGGCTAGCCCAATGGGTGGCTGTTTCGGGTGAGGGTGAAGTTATTTGACTTGTTGGTAATTATAGGCAGAACTCTTACTATGTCGCTGGGACTGGATTTTTTGGTAAATGCAAACGAATCAAGTTTTTTATCAAATGACAAAAATGGCCCATTTATTGGTCTTATTGGTCAGGGTCCCTCATGCCACTTTCAGAACTTTATGTAACGATATCGTTCGTACAAAAAAGTGCAATATCTACCGCAAATAATGGGGATGAATAAGTGACTGAGACTGATCAATTGTTCTCCTTCACGGAAATGTCTGACATCACATGCTGCGTAGCAGCCCTGGAGCTCAACCCACTCCTCTTCTCTCACTAGTCGATGAAGGATGCTATTCGCGATTTTGTCTTTAGGCTTTTCTGGTGTCGATCTTTTACACTCTACCCTGTTAGGGATACATGGTAAAGAAATTTTTCGGTTCAAGACCTAGGCAAAGAAGTCATTCAGCAATTTTTTAAGTCCTTCTACTCCTGCGAACTCGAAGAGTGATTTTGGCTGTTTTACTTCTAATGTCTACTAATCCTCGTCTAAGAAATATCCAGTAAATACTAACCTTGAAAAGGAGACATTTTACTAGTTCCACTTCCACACGAGGCACCCCAGTTGTACTGTTCCACCACTTACCACTCCAGCGGTCATAGCATTTATGCCTTGGTTATTGGCTATAGTTGCCATGGCTGCATTACTGCACATTAATCGCCAATAAAATGATACTCCTGTGTTGTTTTCCATCAGGCTGCCTTACCTTATTATGTACCACTTGAATGTTAGTGCCACGCGGAAGCGCACAAGCGCTTAAGCAGTTTTTGCAGTGTTCGCATTACTCCCGGAAAAGACCATTTCGGAGTGTACTAATGCACTTGCAATTATATTATCGCGGGTCACAACCATTAATGGTTTAATCTGGGCGTTATAGAACCAGCAGCATATACGGATCTCGAAGATATCGATAGCACAGGGGCGAATTTTGAAATGTCTGATACCAGCGTTCCAGAAGAAACTTGGTCACCAGAGCTAACAAGTTTTTTTTTTCACGCAAAAACTGCGTTGTTCCAGATGCCAAAACGGACCCACCTATTTCCATACGATTGCCATATTGCAGAAACTTTACGGTTTTAGAATTAACCAGTCTGTTTGTAACGCACAGTTTAGTCCGACCACAGTTATCATGGACTGGTAAGGAACACACATCACATATACGTGGCACCAGTGTCGATCATTCGCTTTTACTTTATCAAGTCAAAACACTTTCTTGGTAAGATCTGACCCTGCTCCCTCCGCCTTTGAAACAGAAGACGCAAATCTAACTTAATACCATCGTTTGTACATGGGTATTCAAAGTTTTTTGAAGGCTGAGCTGATTTGGAGTAAGCTTAAACCAGGTCAAGGCAAGACAGAAACCCTCAACAAAAACTGCGCATCATCGGCCTATTTTTCGTGTTCAAGACGCCTGCAAAATCGACTCACTTGTAACTCTCCAAGACCTTATCTGTGATGTTTAGAAGAAAAGGTAAGAAAAAGAGACTCATCGACTTTTTTGCGGCGCAATAGGACGAGGCGCACTGTTTTGTTAGCACTGACTTTGGTCAACCATTCAAAGAGCGCGGATTAAAGGCGCAAAAAATGTCTGTGTAGGCACGTACGTTTCAACATCTTTGCTTGTAATCATGAAAGGAAGGAGAGCAAATTCACTGCTGACGCTAATTCATCGCGGTTTTGGCGTCAGAAGGTCCTGCTCGACTTGGTTCTCACTGCTTTACTAAATCAAACGGCTGGCGCTTCGCTTTCTGCTTAAATTTTTTTTCACCAGGGCCCGGGAATGAGACTTAATGCAAAGGTTGTAATGTCTTTTCAAGTTTGCCGATTTATCGATACCACAGTGAAAAACGTCGAACTCCGGTTTTACGCAGCATAAATATTCCAGAAGAAAACCAATAAAATGAATCGTATGTTTGGAAAGGAAAATAGATGATTTTAGGCCAAAAAATCAGTTGGATTATGTAATAAACTAGCCTTACCTTGGGTTCCATAAAATCGATTTCACTAGAATTATCACTTCCATTGAAAAAATTACTTCCACGATTCACAAAATCGAATCACCACCAGTCCTCTGTTCTCAACGCTTCAGATTTATTTGTTTTTGAATTCAGTTATTGGTGACTGCTTTCGTCCCTTACCGCAGTCCTTGGCACAACTCTACTAGGACCAGATTTCGTTGAAAGATATCACTTTGGTCTGACAAAATCGCCTCCCAATTTCCTCCCAGAGGATTTGTACCATAAGAGTAGTCTTTACCTTAAGAGTCTAACGTTAACTGAACAGAAAAAAAGTCTAATATTTTCCCGTCGAAATATAA
>NW_020170409.1:335636-346711 GCF_000524195.1 Echinococcus granulosus | reverse complement strand
GAATCCCATTTTTATAAGACTTTAACACTAGAAGCAAACGAAACGGCACTAATAGCCTTCGTTTCCATCTCTGTAAAATACCGGAGAAATATGGAGGGTTAACCGTAGAATCCCAAAGGTAAGTTTTAGGGTATGCCGTATGAGGCCTTGCAGTGTCTTGCAAGAATAGGGTATTTCCACTGACTGATTGATTAGTCTTAGCTACTCCTGAAGGAAAAATTTTACTTGCACATATTCGAGTTGCGCTTGGCTTTATCGAATGAATAAATCTCTGTCGTGGTTGTTTGACCTTCGGCAAATGAGTGATTCTGTCTGCAATCCATACACAAAGCATAATTTTCAGGAAGTGGGGTGGCTCGAACTTTGGAAACGTGAAATGACTTAACGATGAACTATGACAGCCACCTCTCATCACGTGTCAGTCAGGATCGCATACAATCCAAGGAAAGAAGGGCAGCAAACTCAATGCCTTTGGAGCCTGCTGCTAGCTGCTGTTAGTGTACGTGGTTGCGTCCCACTTACGACCTCCCTTCGCGGTTGTTGTAGGTGTAAAAAACTTGTTTCATTGCTGAAGGCTGTTATTACCATGGCAGTTTCAAATTACTTGTGTGACTCATCAACAAAACAATTTTGTGAACCTATTTGAGGTGGTATGCCTCCAAATGTTGTACTAGACGTTACACGAGAAGCTTCGCGAAGTTTTGCAGCCTCAACTATGAAGACGAGTTTATTATTACCTCGTAAGATAGCTGAACTCGAATCGCATCCATCAAGTTGAACCGATACTCAATGAAATCAGGGTTAAAATTTGGGGAAAGTAGTAGAGAGCACAAAAATGAGCGACCCACGGATATAACAATTGCCTTTAGAAGCTTTTGCACGAGTTGTATGAACTTAGTTTGAACAGCCTATAGCACCAGCACTAGGGTAGCGGTTTTGTCTCTTGACACTCGATCGACAAAAGAGGAGTCAATGGTTTTTAGTAAAGATGCGGTCTATTTAAAGCGGACGCGCTGTTCACTGTATAGCAGCGACGTCTTAGTCATATTTGGTGGAGAGCTTGTATGTAGGTGTGGATGACAAATTTGTGGATAGCTACTATACGGATCACAGCTATACATCATGCTCAAGAATAGCCGTGGAACATTGTACCGAGGGTAGAATGTTTGATGAATATTTGCACCTTGAAGCTAAATTTGCGACTCGTTTTTCTAGTGGAGTGTCAGAGGCTTGAATGGGCAGGATAGCTTTGGTGTTGGAAGCTAAGTAGTTAAGCCGTAGTTGTTTACGAATGGATCAATTTTCATTGGCCCTATCTAGGATCGCACATGCCTAAGTGGCTAGGATGGTTTTCGTGGCTATATTTCTTCTGATCCTCCCATGCCTTTCAGTAGCACAGCCTTGAGAATCGTATGGCTCCTCCGTCGGCATTGGAGCAGTAATGTCTTTTTCGTTATTGGTTGTGTTTCCGAGGCCATTAATTACGCAGTGGGCGTGGTAAGGAGAAACGTGATAACCCTACCAATCGGATCAGAGGGGGAAGACTAGTGAAGAAGCATTCTATTAGGAACGCAGGCACTCCACGTACCGCATTGCGATATTGATGCTGGAGGTGTGGGGTAGTCAAAGACTACACAGGCGTGTAACTGGTATCTGGATCATGACTGTAGTTCAGCCGCCCAGCTGTGCATGAATCGTCCGTCGTCCAAGTCGGATGGGTGATCTTGTTGTTCTATCCGCACGATCGGCCCGTGTGCGTACTTGCAAACAGGCGATGTGAAGTAATTTGCACTAAGATGTCATTTTATCTATCTGTCCCGAAAACAGCATCAACTCTTTTGATCACTTGATATTTAAATCCACTCTTCTCTTCGATATTTTAACTGGTGTCATTTACTTTGGCAAAAACTGTATACTTCACATACTCTTACCAGAGGTGAGGATATCCGAGTGATTATTTGCTACTGACCTTGGTACTACTCAAAACGCGATGTTTGCGTGGACCTTTTTTACTCCGAAAGCGCCGGTCTCACCCCTCCTAGCTGATTGTCATTCACATGAGTCTGAACAAAGTGTCACATAAAAGGAAGAGCCAAACGGATCATCATTCGATTAAAACTAAAAACTGGTGCAAGGAGAGAGTTAAATGCGGTTCAACTTTTTAGGAATAGTCTGCTCATGCCCCAAATGGCATTTCCGATCGTATTTCTCAACTATGTAAATATAGTTGCTTGATGAAAAATGCATCCATGTCAAGTATACTTGACACCCACGAGACTGTAATTTTGCTTCCTTTCCTAAGTGTTAATAGCGTCATAGCACTGTGAATGGGCTCACTATCGTGGTGGGAGGCTTCGGCTTATCTCGCCCCACATTGCATTGTCCTTTTTACGGAGGGCGGGCATAGGATGCACAATGCCACCATTGTTTAAGACTGCAAACACTTAACTGGGTTTCTTGTAACTTCCATCTGAGCATGTCGCTTTTTAGCAAATCCGAGTTAATCTTCGTGTTTTCATGGGCTCACAGACGCACTAGTCCCTTGTCTTATGCAACCCCAGAATCAGTGCTCGTTCTGTCAGGGCCCATTCGATTATCCAAGCTGATACAATTTCTACACCTAAAGTGGATATTTACCTCCTCGGCTTCACTTCACACTGCCTGAAACGTAGTTGTAGAGAAGTATGGAAGTCCAAAATTAAAATTAGCTCAAGAAATACGTTTAAGCGTGATACTGAGTGGGAATGCAGTTTCAAACCTAGCATTATTAATTTTGAAATAATTCATCCGATCTATGACCATCGTAACTGTTACGTAAACATCTTTCGCAACATGTCCAACAAGACGCCAGGTAGATTGATGCGCCATTCGTGGAACGAGTTGTTTTGCGTTTTATAAAACCCATATTAACTATTAGCGTGGCCTTAATTTTGGGCTGTTTCAGTAGCAAAAGTTTGACCCAGTATTCTTCAGCGGTCTGTTATTGGTGCACCTAACGGATCATCTCCGCGATTACTCCTTCCGTTAGGACGAAAAAAATAATAAATGGCCTACTTTCCGAACTTTACCTAGAGGAGAATTGTTTCCGCAACGTGAATATTATTTGCACGTGGTCAAAACCATTCTCGGTCCTTCTAACCATTCAACATTTAACATCGACATAAACGCTTCTTAAAAATGAACAGAAAGTGACTTTTGACCATAGAGTGGCTTCCTCCATACTTATTTACCTCAATAATATGTTAAAACTTCCCAACTTTGTGCTTAGTTAAAATGTCATCGATTAGTTGCGCTTTTTTAGCTTTAAGTGAAACATTTTTCCACTCTGAAAATAACACCTGAATGTACTGTCACACGCTGGGTTTTTTGTCACTGCGTTAGGTAAAGCTACCCAACTTTTTAACTGACGCTATCCTCATATCATCTTGCCTCCTTGTACAAGCTTTTATTAACGAATAACAGTACGCTTCTAGAATGTCAAAAGTACAGGGAAAGGCGTGAGTAAAGGGCTTTGAATTGCGCCGTAAAAGAGACGGTTATAACGATTACCTTCGTCCAACTTCACCTGCTATTGATTTGTGGACTTTTCTTACTCCCTGACATTTCCCGTAGTTCCCCCTTGTTCCCAGATTTCTCCCACTTCCCACCATATTCTGGTTGTGCTTTCGAAGACGTATTTTCACGTAGTGCTACGCACACCCACCCACCCACCGACGTCCATTTTTTGCTTTCACCTATTCACATCTGACAGCTAAATGCAGTTCAAATTTCTGATCAGCATTTCCACTTTCATGGGACGGGCTGTATTGATGCCTGAATTGTCGACGGTAGATGATCAGCGATGCGCACTATTTCAATTTTTCCATTTACTAGCAGGATTTTGGCGTTATCTTCACATTATCTGTGCGTTCAAAAAATGAAAGTGGAGGGTTTATCAGGTGATATTTTTGCCTACATTTTAAGTGGCATTTTTTCTTTTATCATCAGAGAGGAATTTTTTGGTTGATGTAGTTGTTTACCTGCTTTTAAATGATATTAAAATATGCTAAATGCCATTCTACCATTGCAAAAAGTCGTTGAAGCGATAACTAAGATTGCCGATTAAATAAAATCAGACACTAGTCTTCCTATCTGAACTAAGCTAATCACCCAGATGTTACTTGGGTTAGTTGCATGCGCTTGGATCACGCAAGTAGGTTACAAAGTTCCTCTATCATCCACATGCCAACTTGTTTAGCTTTGCACAGAGGCGCGAGATGGTGTGGAGTCAGGTAATTTCTCTTGTCAATGCTTTCCCTTCGTATTTGTAAGCCTATTAAGGGAAGCCTTCTCTTCGTTTAACGAGGAAAAATTAGGTGTAGAAATGTTCCGCATTGGTGTCTAGTTATGTTGTTCGGGACTCCTCTGATTTGAATGCTCGTCACGTCTACGAAAAAAGGTTTTAAAGGGATACCAGCATATTTACAAGTTCTTCTGCGTTTCAAGACTTCGACCATGGATTTCTTCGTTGCTTCTCAAAAACAGGCTACCCTTCTTATCACGTTTGCTACCAGAATCCGAGAGGTCGTCCCTATCACTGCAGCCCACAAAAGATGTGCTACCAAAAAGCAGGGTGGATGTAATTGTCTTCGGACTGTGGCCATCCTAGATCTATCCATTTATCGTCATCAAGCTCGATCAGTCTATTTGAGTCACAACCGTTGGTACAACCAGTTATCGTATGCTGCCAGAGTGCACGTATCACATATTGGTGACCTTGAGTAGAGACGAGGAAGCCGGAATGTCACGTATGTGCGGCGCTAGCAGCAATTACATTAAGCATGAAGCATGATTGATTGCTAGGTTTTAAAATCTAACTAGTTATAGGAAACCTTGGGACATATCATTGTGAGCGTTTAAAGTGCTTTGCTGTACCTAATTCAGAAAATAAACATAATGCTTTATTTAAACGATATTTTCAAGGGCGGGTGATTCAACCACTAATGGACACCTCTTCGTACTCGTTTCAATGCACATTTTAGAAGTCAACAAATAAGTGGGATCGTTTTGTTCGTTGCTTCCGATAAATACGACACAGTATATTCATTGCATGATCATCAATAACTAACACTTGCCCTTAGAAGTTAAGAATACGGGAAACAGCTTTGCATTTGAACGGGCAAAATTCTCGCTTGGCCATGCCTCGAGTTGCCTAAACATTTGTGGAACTTGGTCTTTTGTATTTTTATAAGGAGAATGCCCGTTTCTTGACTGATTTTTAAGGTTTGAAGGGGGAAAGTGAAGGTGAAGGGCAAAGCAGGAGGGTAGGAAGAGCAGATTTTCCGCATTTGAGCGCATCAGGTGTGCTTCGGTCCTGCAGGTCAACCACCCTTGCAGTTTATTTCGATGGTGAGGGCTGGTACCCTAGGTTGAAAAAGGCTGCACAACTTCCAAGTGAATGTTACCAAGGGAAAATAAACGAAGTTCTGTAAAATGCTAGGTATTTTGGTTTTAAAGTACGGGGTGGTTGGATCTACCCCCTATGCGATGCGCGTTCGTTGTCGGGATAAGGAGTCCCCTCCTGTGCAGCCATCTGTGGGTGAAGTGAAGCGTTCTCAAACGGTCGTACTGGCGTGTGAAATATGAGGTGCTTCGGAAGACCAGCGATCTGAAGCGGTGAATTCGAGGAATTAAGGAAGGATCATGCAGACTACTTCTAGAAATTGAAGAATAGTAGAAAAATGGATGTGCCTGCAACTGGGCAATCAATAACAGAAAAGATAAAACCAAGTGTTTAGCAAGTAAAGTCTTTGCTGGTAACATGAGAAAGTGGGATTAAAAAGATCTTCGGATGAGAATGCCTTAGTAGCCAATTTAAATCTGGTAAAAGCTGCCAGAGTCGCTATTGGGGGTGATGTGACAAAAACACACATCTGAGTGAGGTCTCTGGTTTACGGAGGAAGCAGTTTATAATTATTCGAAATAAGCACTGGTTAAGCTAGGAGGACCAGACAAAATCCGGAAGGACAGCTCACCCACAATTCTACCCGTTTAAATGGACGTGTACGCTGAGTAGATGAGATCAAACCGCCGCGTTTTGCTTTTTTGTTGAAGCCAAACCATGTTTCTAGTGGAAGAGGGCACTCCCAGAACTGTTTTTTGAAGCGCGTACGATTTGACGCATAAATGAACGTTCTTCAACGTTTACGACTGAGATCTTTGTTAGATTACAGTTGAATCATTTTTTTTTCTTATTCTTTGACTTCTTCAAAAGCATTCTTTCCATTTTTTAAATAAAAACCAAATTTTCTCATTTGACCTTTTTAATAATGAGACCATTAGGTGATTCTTGGAATCATTGAAATACTTAATTTTTGTGTGGAGAGACCGCATCTTTGGAAATGAGGAAGAATTAGCTTACTCGTGATAATTTTCTTATGTGCCTATTAGCTCGTAGGGGTTTAAGGCGATTTTTTTGATTATTGGAATGATTTCTTCATAGAAGGGTTTTGTGAACTGAGCTATGTTGCAGAGCTTCGATACTTGCCTTTGGCGTCCACTGACCGTCACTGTAGCTTGGCCCAGTAGTAGTGCTTTAATAATCATACATGTTAGGGATCTTGTTATTAATTACAGGCCATAGATGATCCACAAAAGGCACCCCTTTTCAACAATACCCAATTTGCACAAAGATTCATTCCTACTCCTTCTATGAAAGTCCCCAACTTATTTCACTTCGGTTTACTGGCCTTGAGTAAATTGTGCTTTGTTAAGACACCAGCGCTACCAACACGCAGACCACTAGCGATCGCCTGCCTCATTCTCTGTAGCGCTGCCATTGCTGTAAATTTTATGAATCAGGCTATAAATACCCTGCATATATAAAAATAAAGATGGCTAAGTCTGTAAACTATAACCCAGTTTGTAGATTATTCTTTTTACGTTATGAGCCAAACTGCACTTGCTAACCATTGCTCCTCCCTTTTATCATTCTTTGTTTAGATGAAAACAGGTCTGCACCGGACAGCTTTGCCGGGGACTTTGAATCTCCCGTGGATCTGGATTGGGATCACGAACCGGGTGAGTTCCTTTGCACTCGTAATTTTGCCTACTCAATCCCAAGCCGTCACCACTGCCGGGAAACTACTCCCAAGGCTGTCGTTTCATTAGCCGATGAACTGTCCAATCACGCGACCGGATTTGTGGTAGCAGTGGGGCGTTTGCGTAACTGGCCTTCTGCCTCTCCATTTAGGCAGGGTTTTGTCAATGGTTCATTATTTTGTTCTTTACCTTCACGTAGCTTGAAAACATTCTTTTTAGTTGGATAAGATACCAGATACTACAAACTGGCAAGTGCTTAGTGAATCAGAGGAAATAATAGCTTAGTTTGACTACTTTATTGGTATGCAATCACTTGCATGACTGTAGATTTTACAAGCTTTTTTCTGAAGTGGAACCTTCCTAATAGCAAACAAAGATTGTTCTGTTTTCAGGATGTTTTAATTTACGTATTTTTAAGCCGAAACCAAGCTACTTACCGTTTTTAATAGCTACTAATTTGAGCGATTTACGAAGTCACTTAATTCTTTCGCTACAAGTTCACGCCCTTCCAGTTTATTCTACTTCAGCTGCCAAAATTAGCCTCCAGAACATATACCCTTAGCAGTAGGACAAGTCTTAGGAGGTGGCAAAATTAGTTTGATTTTTGGAATGGTCTTGCTTTTGGTTCCAAAATCATATTATGTTACAATAACACGCGAAACAATTTATGGCGACTGGTGTTGCATTAGGCCAACAAGGTCTTTAGGTAGCAATGATAGCAAATTTTTTAATCAGCTGCACGCAGTCTTTTAGTTCCTCATTAATATGTGCTTACGAGGTGAAAATTATCTAGTGAAACCCGATTCAGCCATCAAGGTCCTCTTTTTTAACCCTCGATCTTGATCATACCTCCCGTCTCTTGCTTCGAGAGGAGAAAACAGCAGTCAATTAGCCAGGCGGCTAGGTTGTAGGGAGCGGGTTGCCAAAATAGCAGCTTCCTGAATGGTAGCTAATCTGCTCTCTCTCCTGCCACTGTTGTCCCTCTCATGCAATTTTCCCACCTATTCTCAGGGATCGCGTGCACTAAACATTCAGCTGTCTACCCCATGTTTCACTCCAAACAACGCATACCTGTCTGCAAATTCCTCATGGGAAATCGAGTCATGTAACGTTTGCTTTTCGTGGTCCTTATTTTTAACTTTGTGAATTAGTTGAGCTTACTTTTCTCCTTCAGTAATTTCCTCTAGCTTGGAAGTCGGTTTTCATGAAAAGGTAACAATAGTCATAAAGAACCACCAAAATTTCTGCTTCTGATAATAGCTACTGCCCTGATTAACCTATAGGTGGCGAACCGGCGGCGGGCTAACTACATGCTTGGTTTGGTTTTCTTGTGGTGAGTCATTCCGAATTTGGGACACCATGACAAAAGAAAAGAAAATTTTTTGAGGGGCAGTTTGGATTTCGACAAACCATGTCTTTCATGGACGTCTTCATTTATCAAACAGAGAAGGCCTTCTCAAAATATTTTTCACTGTAATCCAAGTTCGTATCAACGATTTTGTAGAGTAAAATTTCGTTTGTACGGCATCTCAGAATTGGTCAAGGAGTGGGTGAACAGGGTCAACATCCTTCTTATCACCATTTCTCTGCTTTTTTAAGAAGAACTAGCCAAAATGAATTGTATGCGTATTATGAAGCTCCTAAAGCGTTGGATATTCAAAAGGCTGCCTAATTTCATATCGAATGTAGGTCGTTCTAAACCGCTGGAGGGATAAATTGGTAGTTTAGCACCTACAGAAGACCGGAAATAGTCGATTTTGCACCGGTGGATGTACTGCCTAAATATGCAGCCTCAACAGGCCAATCTCAGAATCTCGAATTTATCCTAAGGAGACAAGTCGGTTAGGTATATATTCACTGCATTACCAATTCGCTGATACCATGAGGTAAGGTCAACCCTTTCTTCGAATAGAATTTGAAATTTGTTGATATAAGACTGCTCTGAAGCCTGGTTATTGCATTTCAAATCCAATGCAATTGCGTACTTTCACACCCTCTGCAAGGGCTGAACGAGAGCCAAGTTAATTAGGCCACCTTCTCTCTACTGGCCATTTGTGTCCAGGAGCGATAAACGAACGTTTTCAATCCAAAGAAGGAAAACAGTATTTTGTTTTCCATAAAGGGGAGATTAAATCACATGCTCTAGTTCCTAATGCAACTCACATATTTTTGCCGACGTAGGATCTTTCCGTCCCTCAATAAGAAATAGGTCCACGCGAGGGGGGAACTCCCATTTCGGTTGCTCATGCGCTTAGAGCTCAAAATTTCTACGTTTCACTGATCAAGTGACGTCTTTGAAATTGAGGGCCTTGAGAACTAGAGCACGTAGTTCAGTTGTTGATGAAGAGGTCTCTAGACATTCTGTGAATACTTTCATAGACGGGACAAGAAGCTATTGACTCATGATTGAGTTGAATTTTCTTAGAAAAAGTGCGCAACATTTTTTTGCACTTCGGTTATGCGAAAAAAGGCGTATTTTTTGCAACCAGCTGTAAGTATGGTTTGCACTGCCCGCCTGATGCTCTAAAATCCACTGCGCAGAATGCTGCAGAGCTTCAGGTATCCCTGAAGTCGTGACAAACCACAATCGCATGAAAGGTCCATCACAAGCTTGCAGAAAGGCTGGGCGGCTGTAGGCACAATTGAAAAGCCATGTTGTAAGGCAGAAACACAAACTGGGAATCAGAGGAATGCTAAATCGCTAAATCGCCAGATAATTTTTAAGTGTAAAAACACATGTAAAACTTCCTACAGCTGGCATTTGAACTTTGGCTTTTTTGATGCTTGAAGGGCGAACAGCATCGTGGCCGCGTAGTAACCAGGTTTGATTTACACAATTGGCATTGGTAGAGCCAAGCACAAAATGGTTAGGTCGTTGCTGTTTCCATAGCCCCTTCATTTGTGATTCCCTGTAGATTCCGGTGTGTTCAATCAATGACTTTCTTCTGTGGCTTCTTGGCCCAGTAAATAACCTATAAAAGATGTGCTTTCTAAGATATGGAAGTCTAGAAGTACTACCTACAATCGATGTGCAGAGATATGGGAGACTAGCAGCACTTGTGCGGTAGGGGCGGAGCTCCTGGCTATAGCCGGGTAGGGCTCATACCGGCAAATCTGGAAAGAAAACGATTGTCATTCTTCCGCATCTTCGTCTAATTGCTGTCTAATGTTTTGTCTTCCAGGAATGTGGCTTGTGAGGCAACATTTATAAATACAGGTAGTGTAGCTTATTGATTGGGATTCCCATTATTTTGCTCGAGATGTAGTAACATTACTTAGCCTTTTTAAAGTAAAATTACTTAACAGGCTCAAAAAATTTACAATGCTTGTGCGCCTCCTTTTGATGCGAAATATTTTTTTTGCGTTGGGATTGGATTGAATAGCTCTGACAAGGCCATTGAATGTACAACTGTTCCTCAAATAGGCTCTTCGGGACGATCCGTTAATGACAGCACCCAGTTTCATCACGAGACTTACCATTTGCCCTATCCACTTTGCCCAATTTGACGTTGAAACCGGGTGCAGTTTTGACGTTAACGCCACGTTTGGACAGATATACTTCATGTCCACTTAGCGCAATAGCGGCCAAGACTAGTGATTGATGGAGCGGTGGCTACTATCTCAAGGTAAATAATGAACGGGCAAGTGACATCTCCTTGTATCCGTGGCCGTTGACTGTTGCGTGCGGTTCGATCTTCGCCTCAATCACTCGTGATTGGTCGGCTGCCTTCTAAGGGGACACACACACACACACACACACACACACACGCTCTTGCGACGCAATTACCGTTCTTTGCCTTTTAAAACACGTGATTACAAAGTTGCATTTGTGGAAAAGCTACTAAAATTGGGTGTGCCAAAGCGCTGAGACTGCTCACTGAGGCCGTGCACATCTCGTTGCAAAAGCGCCAATTTTTGGAAATTCTTGCCACCGGTTAACAGTTATTATCGCGAGTAGACATTTACTTCTCCAAGCCCCTGAAATCGCGCATTCC
>NW_020170409.1:304305-335536 GCF_000524195.1 Echinococcus granulosus | reverse complement strand
CTGCAGACTGTTAATGTTGATGTTATCATCCTCTGACTCACTAAACTCTGGCGAATTTGGGGGGGGGGGGGGGGGAACAATCTCGAGCTTCACCTCTTCGATCATACCTCTATCACAGTCCTCCTCGAACTGGAATCTTCCGAACTATCCGGTCAGATATGAGTTATTATTCATACTTGATGCTTACATTTGTTAAAACGGTGATCATTGAGCACCCCATTCTTGCCCTTCATCCAACTGCTTCCCGAAGGATTTTCATCAGTAGTTCCGACATTTCGGGTTTGTGCAATGGGTCTCTTTTAAACATTTTGTTCTACAATACTTTAAAATTACTTGAATGCACTAGTAAATGAAAATAAACAACGGCATATGGTTCGCCTCTCATTCCTAATCTCACTCAAAGCCATGTGCTGCTCATACCTTAGGAAGGGATGATGGTATTAATCTCAGCTCCTTCACTTTTTAACCACCCATCCACCTTTAAATTGGTCATCAGAGCCTTTCAAATCTTCTTCTATTAACAGAGTTGGTTTTGGTTTGTAGCTAATATGCCATCCGAAACTAGTGCTTCATGTAATCGCAGCGTTTATTACTAGAGCGGAATAATTTGCATTCCCGATTCTAATTGATAATCAGAGTCCTAGACAAACACATCGAAGGAGTATTGAGATAGCGCCAGTTTCTCATGAAGGGTTTGAGCACTCATTTCCCAATTCACCTACTCCTAAAGTCAGAGGTATCCTGTTTTCGCTGAATTGAAATCTTTTCTTCCCTGGGGTTGTTCCAGGCGCCTATACTACTCCTCAGAGGCAGTCATTTCGAAGACGGGGTGTAGGCATCGTAAAGTCATGGTACACCTCGCCCTTCGAATCGTCCTTTGAAATGGTGACAGGAACAGGTGAGTCGTCTCAACGTCGCAACTGTCGCACCCTCCCGTCCTCTGCCACTGTCACTATAAAGGACGCAGTGCCAATGATGGCCCAGTCTGCCTGCTTCTCGGGCCAGATGGTCGACTCCGGTTTCGCTGACCCCTAGCTGGACTTCTGCGCTCACTAATTTTTCTGTTTGTCGCTACCTGTCCGTTTGATTTACGACCTTCCCTCCTTTGTGTGCTTGTGTCTACCCTATCTATAAGCGCCAGCCAAGGAATTGTAAATAGGACTCTGAGATCATCGACCTGCACGTTGTTTACGCCGATCATCTTTATTCCCCTTCGAGAATAGCATTTATTGTTTATCTGAGAAGGAAGGAAAGTTCTTTCTTTGGTGTGGTCATCTAATGGTAATCTCTTGCTGACACTTGGGCTGGCGGAAGTACTTTGTTTGAAGATCTGGGTCGCAATCTAGGGAAACCGGAACTGTTAAGTCGTTTAACTGTAGCGTCCCGAGACTCCCTGAAGAAGAAAGAAGACACAATACTCGGGCAGAATATATATATTCAGCTCGGAGAAGGCGTCTGGGCTATTGGCATGGCCCAAAAGACCAGCCCACCCAGCAAGGTACAGGGGGCTAATTCAAAGTACAAAAGTGGCGCCTCACCAATGCCGAGGGATAGACCACTATCGTACTACATAATCATCTTTTCATTTATTGAATCAAGTGCTCACGGTCTAGAACTTGGTATATTCGTAATAACTTAGATGACTTCCATTTACTGCATTTACCATAAAGTTGCAACACTTATTTATGGTGGTGAGTTCTGGACGTGCTAAGGAAAATGATATGTTGTTCAACTGCATCTTTGGCATACCGAATTACGATCCTTAGCATCATGGAACACATATTGCTCGGCCATCATACATCAAGCATAAAGTTGTTATATCGCGTATCGCTCTCAAGATGGACTAAGTTGCTGAAATATAGCGTTAGAGTTTTCAAAGATAGCCCTTAAATATATTTAGGATAGCCAAGAGCAAAATTAAAAGGTAATGAGCAGACGACTCAAACCATTTAAATGCAAGCAACTTTACAAAGAGATAAGCAAAATAATAAGGCATCTCATTTTTAAGTATATTATATAGAAGATACTTCCAAACATTATAAACTTTACGCGCGTGGCTTATGGTCGATAATTCGCAATCCTTATATTTTATGTAACACTTAATTAAAAATGCAGTTTTAATCAAATCAAGGCTATGATGCTGCTATTAAAAAAACTAAAGACAGGATAGTTTTAAAGTGTTAATAGTATTGTTTATCTGTATCGACGGCAATAAGTGAGTAGCCAATTTGATGACCTCAAGGCGCGCAGCTTCTAAATTGGTGTATGATGACGGAGTCGCCTGAGGAATTGCGTGTGAGAGGGAATTCATTTTTTTCAGAAGGCAATTATTTGGAAGCAGTCAAATCGTACCAAGAATGCGTAAAAAGGTCTAATGGTGATGAGAGTTGCCAACAGATTGCATATCGCAACCTGGCGCAGTGCTTCTTAAAGTTATGTAATTATGATGAGGCCATAAAGGCAGCAACTGAAGGTAATAATTTTTTTCCACCAAGTCAAATATTTCAGCTCTTAAGATATTGCCTTTTGATACGAAGGCTCTTTATCGCCGTTCCGTTGCCTATGAGAAGATAGGAGATCTAAAGGAATCGATTGCTGATGCACAGAAACTTATTCAACTTGAACCGAATAACAAAGCTGTCAAGGACCTTATTCACCGTGTTGAATCGTGCGTTGTTCAGAAGAGGGAATCGGCATTTAGCTTGAAAGGGAAAATCAATTCAATGTTTTCCATACTTGCTGATGAAAAATCTCCTGTTGATCTCATTGAGCCTGTGAGGATACGCAAATGCTGTTTTTTACTAATTGTTATAGGCTCTTAGAAATTTAATTGCACTAATAAAGGAGGAGGATAAGACAGCATCTAACGAAGTTTGGTTGCATCCCAGCAGTAACAAAATTTTTGACCTTATTAATCATCCAAATAATCAAATCGCTAACCTCGCTCTTTTATTGTTGGAGAATATTATGAGAACTGTACCTAGCTTGGTAAGTTGGCATTCGTTGCTGCTCTGCATGATTCTGCCGCACATCATTCCAGCTCATTCTTGGCTCTACTCCTCAGAGTGTCACCATCTTTGACAAAATGACGCTGAAGTACATCATTGGTCGAGTGATGTCACCTTCTGCGGATGTGTCTACCCATATGTGCAAGTTCTTATCGCACCTTTTGGAGAGTTTAACGCAAATTCGGGCTTATCAAAAGGCGCGCGATGCCGCTGTGGAGCTTGCGAAGCGGAATAAGTCTCTGGCTCAATCGTTCCTTCCCAAGGAGGTCTACCCACCCTACAAACTTGGTAAGTTGCCATCTTCTCGATTTATCTTGCTGAGACACGTTATCGTTCTTCGGTTCTTTAATCAAATTAATCCATCATTTCACTAGCAGTAGTAACCATCGCCAACCCAGCATCAGCATGCACTTATTATTGGCTTTATTTTAAGGAAAATAATATTTTCTTCCTTCTAATTTGTTTATTGGTTGCAAATTTTCATAGAGCTGATTTAAAGTTGGTTGTTTAGTTTTCCTTTAACTTGAGACCCTGCTCACTGCTGCGAAAAATAGAGGATTTTAAGTTCACGCTGCTGTTCTGCACTTACATTGATAGTTTTCTCCTGACATGGTCAATTTAGCTGCTTGCAACTTAGGCAACCTACCTACTTTCTTTTCCCGATTCCTCAAGTGTGATATGTACTTCACATAGTACGGCTCCTTCCTCTGAAACTCCAACCCAGCTAATCTTGTGCTTTTGTACTCAGTTTATTTCCTGATAGTAGCACTGATTGTTGATGAATTGCGCATTTTCAGTCTGTCAAATATTTTTTGTTCCCTTTTGTGGTTGTCATTTTGTAGGTTTACGTGCCAATAAATTTCACCAGTGGGGCATCCGTTATTTCTTAGGTTAATCCTTTACTGATGAAATGCTTAGTGCCTACACTGGGCACTTCCTTACTTTGTGGAACTTCATTTTTATTTATTTGGTTTTTACTACTCAATTTACCTTTTAGCAGCAACGACCACTACAAACAATTTATCATTAGCTGTGAAGATACCGCTACTTTTGTTGCGTAGGCAATGCATTGTTCCTTCGGAATATAACGACGTTATAGGCTGCCATTCCACAGGGAACTAACGACGTTTATTTAAAGGTGAAGATAATTAATAATTTCTTTAATATGGGCTCTTGTGTGTGGTTACATGCGGCGTTTGAATTTCAAGACGTATTTGTACAGCCTGATAGACTCTACCTTATGAAATTTCTTTAAGGAAAATTGTTAATTGGTGCTTATTTTGAGTTGTACATAATTCTGTGGATATTATCTGATGCTTCTTTCTATCGATTTAAAGATGACTTTTTTAAAACAGACGCCTTCACGAGCCCAATGCTTCTTGTTACGACCGATGGTTGGCTAATTTACCCCATTCAGCTGAACACTCTCTCCTCTTTACCCGAATTTTCCTCAGCACCTTACACAGCAGTAAAAATAAATGTCATTGCATGTCCCTTGGCACAATATTGCCCTTGTGGCGCAGAAGATGGCAGTTACGCTGCGTGCCACCATCTTTTCCTCCTGGCTGCCCTATCACGCACCACACACGCACTCGCACGTAGCGTGCAGTCGGTGCCTCCGCGCTTATCGATTTTTTAATCGCCTTCACCATTCTCGTTACCGGCAAGGCAGCCAGACCGGGGTCAGAGTTGAAGTGTCTCATGATGTGACTGATCACAGCTGTTTTGAAAATATCATTTTCTCCTTTCAGAGGCAGAGTTTGATCTGACGGATTCATTGCCTAGCATCGATTCTACGGATTCAGTAGTTAAATAATGAGTAAAAGAGTTTTTCCTCAGAATAGTTTAACGAAAGCATTCCTTTGACACGTTGGAATTGATATTTCTTATTCATTTCTCAAATTCGGTGGGTGTCTACTAAGAACCTGGTCCTCGCTAAACGAGATGGAGTCAGGCTTAACAAGAATCGGATTACGTTGGCCGAAACAAAGTCATGTCCAAATAATTGATCTTCGTTGGTTTTTTTAGTTCTGTTAGAGGAATATCACACCACCTAAGTTGGTTTTAGAAGTAGTTCATTAACGCAAAATGAGTTTTTGTCAAGCTCTCGGTCACTCCGTTATTAAAAATAACTTTGTAAGTTATTTAAAGAAGATTATGATTTTTTGAGTTTTAATGATGTAGTGAGGTGTTTTTAGACCATAGAAAGCCTTATTGACCTAATGTGTTGTCTTGCTTTAGTGTTAAATAATTTCGCCTTGTTCTCTGAAATCAAGTAGAAGTAGCCTCTTGGTGTCGTGAAAACTTCAAGGCAAATGGGTTTTAACTGTAGGGGCCACGCATTTAGTAAAAGCGGTTCTTTCATTAAACTGGTGAATTGGTGCCGCGTTATTATGCAGTTAAATGTGCAGACTCTCAAATGTTTAGAAGCCTGCAATGCATTGTCCATTGACATGCGTAAATCTCCATTTCTGCAAGCTTGTTTGGGCTTCTGCATTTTTAAAATAAAATACATAATTCACAGGGCCTACTATTCTGGTACGCAGCTCTGCAGATTCAGTCATTTACAGCAGATGCTCTCCCTCCGTGTAGTTTATGCCTGCTGTGCAGTCAATGAAATCACAATTGCTGTTCATTTGTGTAGGGTTAACTTACCACCACCTCCGAAGTGGCTACCTGAAACCTCTTTGAAATGGTTATTAGACGTTAATATAGACGGGCCGTTTAGTGTTAGAATATGAAAAGGTCGAGAAGCCGTAGGCATGGACCATGCAAACCGCAGAAACTGAAGAGTCTGCGTATTTAACCAATACCAGTATAGTCGGAATGCGCATAACTCGGCTACTGTTGTGGAGACTGAAGAGACCTTAACTAAATCAGTCTTTGTTGCTTTTGTTCGTGACAGAAGCAGAGTTGGAGGGTCCAGTGGCAAAGATTTTAGAGCAGGTCCTCCGATCTACAAACAGCTACCGTCTCGAGGCTGCCGCTAGAGACATCCTTCTACAACTACTGACCTGGATCATTCCCTCCGAGACAGGCATCGGCTGGACCGAACGCATTGTCACTGCCGAGGGTGGGTTTTCTATTACAAAACCTGCCTTTCTCTTCCTGCTGCTGCGATGTGATACCAGTTCAAATTGATGATTACCTCACCACGATTCCATCCATCCATTTATCCATTCACTCACCTACCCATACGTCGATCCACCAATATTTGGACTACTTTCCCAGAATCAAAGATGATGATTATCCTATTTGGTTGCTAACTTACGGAGAACATTTCACGTAGAATCTGCTATAGGGTACGTGTAAGCCCTGTGTTGAAATGCGAATTCATAAAAACGACGGGGTTTCGATAAAACGCAGATATTCATGGAACTGAGTTGCCAAGAAAGTAGCACACAAGGGCTATGGGAAGTGAACGAGATGATTCACATTCCCATCAGCCCAAGTTCAGTGTGGTAGGAGCGTGTGGGCATGTACAATAGTTAGGGTCAACTAACCAATCCTGTGACAGTGCAAACTGTCCGGATCCACCGAGGAGTGAGGACGCAAAATGATTGAGATAAACAGACGATATGAATCTTCCTGTCAGAATCCCACGTCTTTCTGCCTTACCAGGTAACTTTGAGCGCATTCTAGAGGTGGCAGCGGCAACCTGCCCAACGACACTAATGGTGTCAGCGGAGCAGTCACAGGTGGCAGGGGTGGCGTCGGTGAAGCCGCGCCACAAACACTTGCTGGAGGAGGACTCAAGGGGAGAGGGGCTGCCGGAGATCTCCAGGGGTGGGGTGCTTAAGACTTCTGCCAACACTCGCATGCTTGTCGCTTGCCTTCTCTCGCGCCTTTTCAACGACCTCCGCTCCGACCAAGACCGCCAGCGCTTCAGCCAAACTTGTGGCGAGTTTGTCATGTATGCCTATTGCTACTGCTGTATCACCTAGTTTTTTTCCGACAACTCAGACCATATCAGTTAGGATTTTCGCTCCTGGTTAGTCTTTTTGTCCCAATTTCCCAATCCTTCTCTGAGCTCTACTTTTGGTAGGTTTCATGATCATTTTATAGCCTCGTCGCTTGGCTAAATCTACTTTTCTACTTTTTTTATTGCATTGTTTCCCAATGTCCGAGCTCACCTGGGGGCGTTTTGAGGCGCACCAGGGTGCAGGGCCTATTATTAATGCACAGATGGGTTGGGAGCTATGGACATGAGGATTACGCTAAGGTGCCGAGAATGTAATTATAACTAAGGCGATAGGGAAACTGGCACAACTGAATGTGCTCTTAACTAGGCAATCTTCTGCACCTCCCTGTTGGACTTGATAACAAGATATCTTCAATGTTGGCAACTTTTCTTGGCATGCTAATAGGGAGCTGCTGACAGACAAGTTCATCGAGAGCAAGGTGGAAGCGGCGGCTGTGATTGGAACTCTGTTCAGTGGACCCTACGAAGTTGGTTCGCGTGTCCTTGCCACCGAAGGCGTTCTAGAAGGTCTCCTTCTTCTTTCCCAGTCAGAGAACCTAGCCTACCAGACCATTGCATTGGACACTATAATCCTGGCAACTAACAAGAAGGATAAGTGCATGGCTATTATTAATCAGGCTGTGCCCATTCTACGTACCCTCTACAAGTCACCCGATGACGGTGTCAAAGTTCGCGCTCTTCTCGTGCGTCAATCGTTAGTCTGCAGCATTTTCACCTACTGACATTTATAAGCAGATGTGATTTTTTAGGGCCTATGCAAACTTGGCGTATTAGGTGGGGGGGACGCCAGCATAAAGATCATGGCCGATGGTTCGACGGTGATTCTTATGAAGGCCTGTCGTAGACTCCTTCTTGGAGAATCTGCAAGCGGAAAGCCAGAGACTGGGGTGCGTAGTGATGCGACCTCGATGCGTTGGGCTATTGACGGGTTGGCGTACCTCAGCTTGAATGGTGAAGTTAAAGAGGCCTTGATTAAGGATGAGGTACTGCTCATTGCTGTCTACAAAGTTGCTGAGGTAGGTGAAGAGGCAAAGATAATAGAAACTTAAAATTCACATCAATTTGACCTAAGCTGTCTTATCTAGCTGGGGTATTATGACACCGCGTTCCCACTTGTCAGTCTCCTCGCCAACTTGACCAATAGTTTCGTGGAGAAGGAGATCACTCCAGAAATGCTGGAGCTTGCCAAGTTTGCGAAACAGCACATCCCGGAGAAGCACGAGGCGGATGAACCGAAAGTGGTGACTCAGAGACGTCAGAAAATGATCGATGCTGGTCTAGCCACTTGCCTACACAACTTGACAACCAAGCTGGTGACAAAAACATCCGCCGCTCAGCCACAAGTTCGTGAGGTGGTCTCAAGGTAAAACAAAGGCCAATCTACCATTAAACTGATTAGTAGTACGATTTTTTAACGATGTGGTTGCCATTCTGCAGGATCTACCTGTCGTGCACTGAGTGTGTTGATCGTCGCGGTTTGTTGGTGTCTGCGGGCGCTGGAAAGGCACTGCTCAATTTGTCATTAGAAGGCAACACGGACGAAGGGAAGCACGTGGCTTCTCAGGCCCTCGCAAAGCTGACAATCACGGCGGATCCTCGACTCACGTTCCCCGGAGAGCGGGTGAGCTAATGGCAAAAAAATTTTCCATAGAAACTTCTTATCTTTATAGGAGTTCAATAAAAATGTTTGGATTTCGTCCCGCACCCGGAAATTCGATTTGTGTTGTGTGATAGACCTGGATTCTCAACTTTCATCATCTATTTTTAGTTGAGATGTCTGTCACGACAAAAGGTCATGAATGCGAATTTCAAATGTTTTTGTGTTGAAAATGAAGAAAAGTTTGTCTTTTATACCTCTACTTTGTAAAAATATTATAAGGTATTTTGCTGTCTTAGTTCTGACAATTTTATGGTTCCGCACTGATTTAGTGACGAAACGACCACACCCTCTTGAGCTATGGAGAAATGTTTTCTGAGAACTTACAGATTTAAATGGAAGGTTGTTTCATTATTATTTAGTTGTATTCGTGGAGAGTTTGAGCCCCATAAGGTAGCCAAATAAGCTCGTATGGTTTTGCGTAACACTGGTTAGCCGACTTCAGAAAGCTTCTTCAACCGCACTCCTCGTTTGAAAGATGGACAATACAACCTGTTTCAGTGTAAACTGTTTTCCCGCCGGGATAGAAGCTTACAGCCAGTTTTGCAAGTTAATTTCGTTTTTATTATATCTATCTCAATTTAGTCCTCTAACTGTCTGTTTGACTATATACCCATTTGGCGTGTGATAGTCTAATGCGAGGGAGAAGTGGTGATCACCACTTGGAGGCGTACCATTGGGGAGTGCATGGGTGAGATGAGGCAGTGCGGCATTCTCCCAGGCAGACGTTGTGGTCACAGTTGTTTCATTGTCCAGCATGGACAGGACAATAATGGGACTTCCTTTTGACCGGTTAAATATTGGTGGCTCTTTCTGAAGAAAAAGACTTTTTCTAGGGCACGCTGGAGTTGTATCGAATAGAAAGCCTCAACCGTGATTTTTTGGCCCTCAGCAAGGAAAACAATTCTATCGCCATTTCACCGCATATACACACAGACAAAGGCACCCACAAGACAATGGTGCCTATTTTAGGAACGTGGGTTGAGTAGCGAGTGGTTGAGCACTTGAGTACAAAGGCCGGTTCTTAGTACAGGTCAATCGGGAAATAATTCAAAATACATGGCTCATTTTTGACAGATGAAAGACATGAGGAACAGAAAAGTGATGACCTTTGGAGGTTGTTGAGCGAGTCACATTTGCTTAGCTCTTACAACGACTTTGCTCCTTTCGGCTAATGTGAATGCAAACGCAATGTTTCTTCACACATATCAGACGTGACTGCGAATTGCTGCTGACACATTATTCTCGAATTATTTGAATGGCTCACCAACCAAATTGCATCTCTTAGATCATTTTTGAGTTGTGACTTCTACTGTTGCGTATTGCACCAACTGCAGAGGCTAAGTGACAAGCTTGTGCAACTTCAGCTTTGGTGCCCGGTTAGCCTCGGTTTGTGAAGCAGACCAGCTCAATCACACCCATCAAGCGGAACCTATGCTCTATAGAATGAGGGTTGAAAATAGGGTGAAATAGCTCCGTCTTAGCGAACTGATATGTTTTCATCCCCGCTTACAATGCATAGCTGTGGTCAATCGTATACACTTTACAAATCGCAAAAAATTCCAGTTATATGATTCTTTTACACCGTTTGCTTTGACGGCACTGTGGTTTACTAGTTTGCCTTTCTTCACGAACCCTCTCCGATTTCCGAAGGGCAATTTTTCACGACTTCACTCACAAAGTCCTGACCATTTCAGACAATTTTGTCGCATTTCTGATTTTTTTGCTTCTCTTCAGTCTCTGGAGGTGATACGGCCACTGCTTCAACTTCTCGATATGGAATGTCCAGCTCTGCAGAATTTTGAGGGCCTGCTTGCCCTCACCAACCTCGCCTCCTTGGACCATAAGCATCGGTATAACACTAGTGTTTGTTTTTAACTCATTTTCATCTCACCTCTCTATTCAAAGATTAGTGGAGAGGCGATCAACTTTATTATTTATCGCAGATGGATCGTGTTTGGTTAGTGTAAGTGGACATTGAACATCAGGATCAGGGTTATGCTGGTTCTTACATGATTCATTCCGATTCATTCCTTCATTTTTGAAAAAACTAACTACCTTTGCATCAAATGACTCGTAAAATTTGCTGACACTGTAACTTCTCAGTCTTCCCCAGAGAACACTAATTTGGAGCATGGCTTGTTTTTTTGGCTCACAGAAGGACTGAGTGACCAGCAGCCTGGACCAGATGTCGTGGCATCAAGACACTGATCATTGTTGGCACCATGCATCCGGGCTGTAGTGGTTGATCCTTTTCCGGGATCATACAGCACACCGATGGCTAGTTTAAGGGAGGCGTGCCTTCCTAAAAGGCGATTCAATCACAAAAATGAGTCAAATTTAAGGACGGTGATGTGAAAACATCTGTGTTTGGAACACGAGTTGGTGCCACCTCTTTCAGACTCGGCAAATTGCCAGTCTACTTGTGAAAGCAATAGGCAATACATTTTGTCGCCATAGGTGCTAATAATTTACCTATCCGCTGAGATAAAAGGGGTATGTTTTAGATGGGAGGACTCTGAACAACTTCCTTACTTTTTCCCCCTTGAAGCATGCTAAAAATGACGGACTTAGTTCTAAATTCACACTCCGTTAATTTAAGGGCTAGAATCAGCCGCTCACGTATACTGTACACTAAGCCTACTCTCGCCGGCCATACATCTACAAAGTGATTTCACGAAGGATTTCCGAAAATTGGGAAAAGATGCGCTCTTTTTGAAATTGTGGCAACGATGTAGTGCGGGCTAAAGTAGCGAAAGGAGCTAAGGGCTGGAGTAAATATCAGCAACTCCCGAAGTACAATGGCTTAATTGACAAGAGTACAGCTGAAAATTGCAGGGGATCCATTGTTGTCCTGCTGTTTCACTGTCATCAGTGTGGGAAGTCACGAAGGAGACAGCCTTTCTAAGCTAATGTGGTGTTTGAATTCATCTCTGAAGAAACGCAAAAGTCCTGGGAGATTTGCAACGTATGTAGTAAGAACAAAATTTCATGCCACCGATGTGATAGCTGAATTGCGGGGCTTTGAAAAGAACCCCTCTGTCACATGCGAGTAAAACTGAACTATCGTTTCTGCTACCTGGATGCAGTTGTCGAATGCTGCAGGAGGGCGCCCTGCCGAAGGTAGAGCACTACATGTTCGAGGATCATGAGGAGTTGCGTCGTGCAGCAGTGGAGTGTTTCAGTAACCTCGCGCAGCACCCTGCAGTGGTGGTGGCCTGTGGAGGCGAACTTTCAGCCGAGACGGCGGGCAGCGTAGCTTGTGGGTCGAGTGGGTCAGAGGTGGTGAAGCTGTTGACACTCTACTGCTACGACGAGAAGAACATCTTCCTGGTGCGAGCTGCTGCCGGTGCTCTCGCCACCATGTCCCACGATCCCGGCATCTTGCGCAAAATCACCCAGGTTTGCATTTTTCTCTTGCTTCTAAAGCTACTACCACTTGCGATTTGAAAGATTAACTTTGACACCTCTGTATTTAGTTGATTTTCTTGTCATTTGCGAACAACTGCTTCTGTTTATTTCTGCTTTTTATTTTCAAATCAGGTGGACAAGTGGAAGGAAAAGATGGAGGTACTGGCAGCACACCCGTCGCCGACCATTCAGCACCGCGTCGTCTTTCTCTTGCGCAACCTAATTGTCTGTGGTGGCAGCGAAATTGCCCGTGATATAGTCGACTCCCGCTTGGTGGAGCTCATCGACTACCTCCAACACCTTCCAGATATCTCTGACACCGAGGTTCTACCGCCAGAGGCCATCGTTCTCGGTCAAGTGCGTTCATCTGCATCTCATTTTGGCATCGCTATCGTCTTTGTGATGGCTAATCTCTGCCTCTAGTCATTTAGGAGAGGGCTCAAATTAAACCAAGACTTTCGAGTGCGCAAAAAAGAGTTAAATTATAGAGTAGAATTGGCCACAGCGTTCGAATAACACATGGAACACAACTTTAATGAGAAAATATTTTCACCCATCGGATTACTTAACTATTCCACGCCGATTAAAAACGGGAAGCTGTCTTGTTCACCATTGCTACAGGAAGATTCGTCTATTGGGTAATTTCACAACCGGGTAGTTGTGCGTCGATCAGGCGTCCGGGATCTGATGTTCCACACACTGACAGGAATGACTGCTGAGGCTGTTTGCTGAGAATCACCACGGTCGGATTTGTTGCTGACGGGCACACGCCCGGTAGTCTTTGAAATGTTGTCATCATTCAGTTAACTGTCTGAGCGTGCTATTATTGGACCGTACGGCTTTGGTGCCTTCTTTCATGGGCAACTTTACCATCAAACACCGCTGCATACATGTACTACCGTTTTCGGCCCACACTGCGCGCTCTGGTTTTTAGGCGGAGTAATATGACGGGCTTGGCACTTATTATAGCGCCGCGGTAATGCTCCTTTTTGAGCAAGCATGCCTGTGAAATCCAAATTTCCAGTTGGATTAGGGTGTGTCTCGTGCTTTGACTTCCCGTTTGTCTTTGACCAACTCGAAGGTGACTTAGCACCATCACCACGAGGCTTTAAGAAGCAAGTTTGCCGAGCTAAAAACAGCAATCACTTATCCTTTAAATGACCAATTCATCAAGATCGAATTTTCAATGATTGAAGGCAACTTTATCGCAGGTTGTCACATTCAGATAACAGAAATAAGGGGGCTGGAGGCCGGAGAGATGGGATTCTTTTGGATTCTACTAAAACAACACCAATGAAACACCACGCTTTCCTTTTGCGTCCTCAGAAGATAAAGAATGGGGCAATTTTCTTCCGTGAAACCTCCGGTCTTTTACGGAAGAAAATTTTGGCGAAAGCTATGCATTTCTGAGTGTTTCACCATCAGTTCAAACGAGAAAGGGATTGGAGTGGAGGCCCATTGCATCGAATGGACATTCTCGTACGGGAAAGAACATTCTGTGCTTGAATTGGATTTCCGATGGGCAATAGTTCAAATGTTAGATTTGGAAGAGATAAACCAAAACTTCTTAAAGTGATAGCAAATGAACTGTTTCTGTTTCAAATCACTGATTCGGTCTCTGCCACCTCTGCGAGTGGGAAGTGAAAGTGACGAGCTTTAAATAAATGCTAAAAATACAGTGAAGGTCATTCGTTTGGGGATCGCAGTCTGGGTTACAAGTAAAAGAAATATTTGGCAATAAAATTAGCGGATTGTTCAAGAATCCGGAGAGCCTTTCCTTGTGTCAGAAAAACAAAGTAGTATTCCATGGAATCGCTATTTATCCACTAATATTGCTGCGAAAGTGTGCAAGGAAGCCAAAGTTGGATCCTGGACCTGAAAATTGGCGAAAAATATCTCTAAAAATCATTTTACGATTTTTTGGAAGAATTTACCTGGTTTGTTGTGCTGAAGTTGACGTTATTTTTATGAACAGGCGTTGTCAAGACCTTTCATTCCTTCTGATAATTAAGAAATGCGTAAGATACCAATGAAGATACTAAAGTGGTATCGGTCGTTTTTGTACGCCATTGATGACAATCTTCATGTAATTTATAAAACCAAATCAGCGTTAATCTTTCGCAAACTCAATGATCCGATTTTGTCATTTGTGGTTTCAACTATTAGTGATTGCCCTTGTCCCCCGGCTCAGGCCTTGGCGTAACTCTCTACTAGAATAAGATCGTGTTGAAACCTTCTAGTTGGCTTTATGGATCCAGTTAGCCAAAAGCATTGTCCAATTTTCTGTCCAGTTCAAAACCATCTAGAGGAGGGTTGTCCTTGCCATCGATGTGGCGTCTCGAGACTTCCTCAAAGACTGAAGAAGGCATAATGCCTAGGCAGAATACGTATTGTCGGTGTCCGATAGGGCTTTGGGTTACCGGCATGGCCCGGAGGCCAGCTCACCTGACAAAGGTACATTGGCGGAATATCTAAGTGGACCCTTTACCAAAAATGGGAGCTAAACAAACAACTAACGTATTACGTAGCTCCTCTTCTCTTTCGAGTGTCGTCTACAGCACTCTCCTAGGTCAAACTCCCGCGTCGGCCATCACTACCTGACTGGTGGTGTAAGAAAAGCGCCCACGAATCAGCTGTGCCAGTCAACGAATTTCCATACAACTGAGAAGATATCCATTTGCAGTGCCATTGATCCTTCTTGGCAACTCCACTGGATCTGCAGTCTGGGTCTGTTCGGTCTGTTAGGGGATGGGAGAATGTGCTGACCATCAGGGGCATCCATAGCTAGTTGCAGGAACACTGGCTTAAAAGCAGAGTTAAATAACAAAGGATCGGGTTTGACATCGTTCAGTGAGGGCAGGGTTGTACGTTTATTCCTCCTTGTCACTTTCACTTCAATGCTGCCCAGTCATGCCTATCTGGGTTTTATCCACCTAGTGGAGAAGTGGAGGAGGTATCACTTGTTCACTCAGTTGACAACTTCATATGGGTACGGTAGACAGCTCCGCCATTAACCCTTCCTAATAATTCACGGCTAGTGTTGCTTCCCTTGCTAATAGATTTCCTGCACATTGCGGGACTGGGGTAGCCGTTGAAGGTCGACGTCACCATTGTTTGGTCGCAATCTAGTCGATGCTTTGGAAACCGCTTACTAGACTGGGACAAACGTCCTTTTTTTATGATATGTATCAAGTGTGAAGAGGATGTTAACAGGTTAAAATACCTCTTTAATTGGTTCATGCCGACAGGGTCGTCCGAAGGCTGCAGTACGCGAAGAGGCTAAGGCGGATCGCAAGAAGACTCGGGACATTGCGTCTGCGGCGATGCGTAAACTCGTCGAGTACGGTTTCATCAAACAGACGCAGCCGACGAGTCCGTAGGTACTCCGTCACTGTGCCATCGGTGCCTTTTTTCTTCAGCCTTTTTGCATTATTTATGTTTATGAAGGCATTTTTAGCGGAGTCAACCGAACCGCCTTGCAACGTGCCTTCGGTGTTACCTTCTTAATCCTATTTGCTTTCACCTCTTCTTATCACAAGCATTTACACTGATGCAATAATGTAGCACTGTGGCTGTCAGGCTTCTCAGAATGAAAGCAGGGTAAACATTTGGGTTTATGGTTGTATGCAACTAAGAGCCAAATGTATTGCACGTAGGGGGCCATTTAAGGTGAAATGGCATTTACAAGGTCACTGTTTACGAGGTGGGTGTGAGCCGAATGGCGTACTGCGGAAGACTGGAACCACTAAGTAGATTTATTCCTATCTGTAGTAGGAGTTTATCCCGAGAAAATGATCTGCTTACAAATAACTCCACTTTTTTCACACACTTTCTGTCCATAAAATGAGATGTTGAATACATTTAACAATTAATCATTAGCTCCACGTTACTGAGTTTCTTTGCATTGTTAGGTTTTTTTTCAAATTTCCATGAAGAGATTGTGCACAAATTAGCTGTGGATGTCCTCAAGACGACCGCCGTTTTCAAATGTCGGCAATCGTTAGGGGTCTCGTCGCGTGCTCGAAAGCCTGGGGGTGATAAATGCAGAGAACGTGTCTCCCAAAGTGGAGTGGGGTGGCTTGGGTAGGTTTTCTGAGGCTGCCTTTAGCTTGCCAAATTTTGTAAATAAGTTTTGGTCCAACTTTTCGTCGAGCGAAAAAGATGAAGTGAAACGAACGAGGTGTATGGGTTAGTTTCCAAAAGCAGTGCCTCCTGTCAAGAATAGACGTTCTTTTGAGCAAAAGCGCATCAGTCAAGGACGAGGGGTTCCACAAGATCGATCTTCATTCTCACTCCTCTCAAAGGTTGTATCGAAGGTAATGCTAGAGCGAGAATATCCGAATGATGGATTTTTGTAGGCAAATACATTTATTGGGTGTGGTGAAAATGCTCCGTGGAGTAAATACTGTGCCTTTATTCCTACCAGAGAAAGGTTATCTCATTATCCTTCCAACCAAGCGGCTCTAGTTTGATTAATTATTTAAATCGTCGAAAGAATCATTGGCAGTGAATTGGCAGAAAAAGTTACTTACGAAGCGACTGCAGGACGCCACTAGAAATGCAATGCAACTTGGAAGGCTTGATTTTTGTAGGCGCGACTCTTTGTGTGGATTGTTGGTGTGTCTGTTTTGTCCTTTATTAATGCAAAGAGATGACATTTGTGAGAACTGGTTGTATCAAGTTGTGCGCCGGCAACAGAACGTTTGAGGGACAGAAATTGGGTGCCCACGGTCTGAGGCTCTTGCAATTCTCACTATTTTTGAGAGGCATAACTTTTTTCACATTCTGGAGTGAAGGTGATGGTTGGATGCCCGATTGTATGCATCTTCAATTTTCAATGCTTCGACCACCACGCCGATGGGAATTGATTTTGCTTTTCTACTACAGAGGTCTTAAAAACTAGCAACTTGTATCACACTAGAACATTGGCTGACTCTCCTCTGAGACTTGTAACTAGTGTGTAGGGTTAAATGGAATATGCCGCCGCAGCAGTTCTATCAGCTGTGTACTGTAGCTCCTCGAGGCTTCTTCAAAGGCGGAGGAAGACATAATACTAGGTCCAAATATATGTCTTCGACGTACAGCAAAGCTTGGGGTCACTGGTATGGTCCAAAGGCCAGGCCACTCAGTGGAGGTACAATGGCAGAGTCTCTAAGTGGCTCCTTACCAAAACTGGGATTTAAATAACCAACGTATTGCATAGTAACACTCCCCTTTTGATCGTCGTTCCCGGGGCTCTTCTTGGCCAATCTCTCGCCTAGGCCATTACAACGTGGTCCATGCTGCAAACAAAATGCACCGACGAACCACCTAACCACACTAGTCATCGAATTTTCCATGCAACTGAAAAGATATTTGTGCGCAACGTCACTGGTCTCAGTGCGGAGACAAATAACAAATGACAGGATGTAACATGGTCCCGTGTGGATATGTTCTCGTGTTTATTCCCCCCTGACTCTTTGTTCTCATTTCACTGCTGCCTAGTCATATCTGTCCAGCTCGTAGAGAAGCGGTAGTGGTATCACACCCTCACTTAATTGATGTCTTCATACAGGTATGGTGGACAGCCACGCAACGAACTTTTCAGATGGTTCACCGCTAGTGTCGCTTAAATTTTTAATAACTTTCCTGCAGACCACAGGACTGGGGTAGTTGAAGGTTAACGCCATTTTCAGAACTTCTGTTATGGGTCAGCACATATTCCTCCAATCACGGCATATGCCCATCCTCTATCTTGCTAAGGTTTAGCATTCAACAATGGAGATCAGGGTATTTGTCCTTTAGCATTAAATTAGCCTTCGGCTGCCACCAATGTGGAGTCCCGGGACTTGCCTAAAGACAAAAAATGCCGTAGTACTTTGGCAGATATGTACTGCCGACGTACGGAAGGGTTTGGAACGGCCCAGTGGCACAGCCCGGAGGCCAGGTCACATGGCAAAGCTCCTAAGTGACCAAGAGTTAAACAATTAATGTATTTCAGTACAGCTGTTTTGGCTAAACGGTCAAAAGTGGGATAGTTGTGGTGAGGCTCTTGATGAGGGCTTCCTTCATCAGGATGATATGTTGGAGAATAGCCTTGGGTTGCATATCTCAGACCCAAGATCGAGCTGCAAAAACGTTTTGTCTGCCTTTTACGGCTTGGCAATATTATTAGAATCGCCAAATTTACAATGCTGTAAATCTAGCTCCTCAGAGTCATGGGCGGTGAAGTCCTAACCAAGAGAATACTTGCAAGGCAATGTGTTAATATCCCCAGTGGATGGCTCTGAACTTTCAAACCTATATGAGGAAAATGCTAATAAGCCTATTGAAAGTGGTTCATGGCAGAAGCGGATGCTTCAAAGTGACGCAAATTTAACAAATTGGTGAAGAAGTGATGCCATAAAGAATTTTCGGGTACAACTCTTATTACGAGCATGGCATTATTTATTTTGTTAGTTACATCCAATCACAAATCTTTTCAAAATTTAAATGGTTTGTTTTTCTAAAAGATGTGGAACTGAATCGGTAGTTTGACTGCGTGTGGTAAGATCAACCAGAGCAACTAGAGGCGGATTGGCAAACCATAAATAACACCAATTAACGAATGGCAGACGTAGCTGGGATTGCAGATCCTGATCTGTGAAAACTCACATTGAAAGCATTCCATACCTCGTCTTCATGCATCACAGTAACGTGGCTAAGAGTCGCACCCTTTACAATGCGAACTGGAGAGGGGAATGCTGCAGATCGGATGACATTTACCCGGTGAATCTGTGTCGAGTCTTCGTAATTAGCGATTTTAGTCTAAATTTGCGGCCATAATCGAAAAGTAAGCATTTGAGATTGCATCTACCGTTTCGCCTGTAAGCAGGCGCAGTTAAGGTCACACCAGGGGAGCACAGGTTACAAAGGCGCCTCCATGAAAGGGATCCTCGCATAGCATTCACCATTCACTAACTATTGTTCTCAATTTCCGCCATTTGGAACTAACTGATGCAGTCCTCAGCACCTTGAGATAGTCGTAAGTACTTTGGGCAGCTAAATCCCGATTGCATATTCGAAGGGCTTTTACACTTTCGGCGAAAAAAATGTTAGACAAATTCTTGCAAAATATGAACACTCACATCGAAATGAATCCCATGCGATATGCGTCTTCAACTTACACCAAACGCGACTGAATTTAATCCTTGTTGCGCTTTAACTTCCACCCGTCATTCCACTTAACCCCATTACGCTTCCCCATTGAAAGTGTTATAGTATTCGAACGGAATCTATTTTTAACTGTGATAAATGACTTTTAAAAGGTACTAGCACTTGGAGGAAAACAAAAATGTGCTTCTCTGCAGCTTTGGACCTCACATGGATGTCACTTGCTTGACATGTTTTGTGATGGATCACCCCAGTAGCATTTTACTGACTTTATCATGTAGCTTTTACTGGCCGGACAAAATTAAATATTCAGCGAAAATGCGACTCATCTGGGCTATTTATACTTTTACCCATAAATTTGGACCATAAAATACATCGAGGGCGTAGTTGAAAGCTATTCTTAGCCCTACATCACACAATGCTATCTCGAGCTATGCATCTTGGCAATGAGCATGCAGATTGGGATTAGCATACCATATCATGCGATGCTTTCTGAAGCTATTTGATTTTTACCATGAAAGATAGTATAACTTATTTGCCCAAGGTTTGTGTGGTTTCTAAAGCGAACAAACCCTTTCATCCCTTTTACTAACAAACAAATCGGCCTATACATGCTTACACCGCTAGACTGCGAATCGCACGCAGCTTTTTACTAGCTCTGATCATATTTTCCATGCTTACGGTCTCAACATTCTTTTACAACATTCAGTGTCCTCCTCTGTCTTCAAGCTGTCAAATTACCGGGAGAGCATGATGAAAAAAGAAGTTGATAGCATGATTTACATTTCGGGACTTTTAACAGTCAGTCTACTGACAAATAGCCATAACTGTGCGGCAGATTAAGTCCCAGCAAATGCATTCATTTCTTCCGTGCAAGACTTGAATAAGAGGGGATTTTCCACCTCAGGGACAAAATCAGTACACATTGCTTAAATGCGTCTGGACAACTTCTGCACAGAAGCGAATGATCGCTTCTTTGCCACAAACCTGTTCAGGAATTCAAGATACACACCGTGAAATCTTGATGCTCAATTCATTCGTGTAGGGAATGTGTTTGCCGCCTAAAAATGATGCTTTGCTTCCCAGAAACCAAGAAGCTGAGAGTTACCACATTCAGGCAGCAGACATCAATGTACGAACACAACCGGATTGAAGCCTCTCCATCAGCCGGAAAGGGCCCTGAACACGTCCTTTGTGATTTCTCATTCACAGCTATGACAGTGGTAGTCATCGATGCCCATTTCATCTAGCCTCTTCTGTAATTACTCAGCTGCTGGTAGACTGGTGGTGTTGGATGAAAGTAGGGATTAGCAACACACCTCTAATTCAATCAAGGATAGTGTGCATAATAAGGAAATTCTTTTAGCAATTAGTTCTCAAAACCAATGACTCAAAAATCCACATCTAACTAATGTGAAAAGGTTCTCGAAATTTGCTACGTTTCTACAAGCAATGCCTTGAAAACTACGAAAGCGTCTTTCAGGACAAGTAGGAACAGCTCCCTTTAGGGTGACTTCCAAGATCATCACCATTCGAAAGGTATTCTGCATTGACAGCCATCACCGCCCAATTCTTATTTCATGCTTCAGAATATCGCACGGCGATGGTTGTTTTACCTGGCCACTTGTACAAGCAGTTGTGCCCAAAAATGCACAATTATTGATAGGCGGGGCCACTTTCCGCCTTAACTCGCCTAAACTTGGGCAAAACCATCCACTAAAATGGAATTCCTCCCCTGAAAGGCATCTTTAATCTTAAGTAACTTTGTTTAATCGGTCACAAAATCCACACCGCTTATGAGTGGTTTCGATAATGCTGTTTGCACTTCAGCTTTGGATTGTAGTTATTTATAGGGGTTAATGATGCCACTTCTTTCTGTTGAATACTTATTTAACGGACTGCCACTGAAAATCCGAAGATTGGTGTCATGCGTGTAGAGAGCGTTTTAACTCTTAAAAATGAGATCTTAAATTCATAGACAACTTTTATGGCAAAAAATTTCAGATAACAAAAGATGAGATCAAAATTCAACTGAAGCTGATAGCCACGATCACCAGTCAGTATTCCTTGTGACCCCTCCGCAACAACAATTGGCTAACCCGTCTAGACGGTATTTCCTCACAGCGTACGCATACACCACGCGTGGCCTTTTCTCCTCCCTGTTTATTGCGCTGACATTTTGTGGCTCCCTCCACCACTGCTGCACAACCCTTGCCTGAGCCACCTCGTCACGGTGTTTATGAGTCGGCTTTCCTTTGGGTCGCATCACCACAACGCATTATCAGGCGCTTTGATCTCTCCATTAAAAGTAGCTCTCCCACTCCCTTGTAAGTGAAGACATTTCAGATTATCGGATGGCAGGGAACGTTAATATCCATTCTTTAAATAAATTTAGTATGGTAATCCAAGAGGGTCATAAGGCCTGAAAGGTTATACGTTAGTTCTGTTTATAGTGTGAAGAAAACAACACCGGTCTAAAACAATTTCAATCCCTCTACCCAGCTTACTTATAAATTTTCATAGTGAAATGACATTTGTCCAAATTACATCAAGTTTTAAAGGTCCCTTTGCGGTAGCTTGTGATTCGGTCTCCCCAGCGGTAACAGCAGGGACCGCTACCAAATTCCTAGACCTTCTGTCCAGTTTGAATCGGATACTAGCCCCCCAGGTATTGAAACGAGGGAGTACTCGGGGCTGCAGTTTTTTAATGTGCTAATCTCTAGGGCTTTCATATCTGGAAAAACACTTAAGCGTAATATTTTCTGCGCATCTAATTTGTAAAATCGCCTTCCAAAAGTAGTTTGACGTAGGCGCAGAAATTGAATTAAAGATACTAAAATGCTTGAGGATACGCTTACGACTGAACCATGATCGAGAAACGACCGCTTGCGCAAGAGGAAATCTGTGGTTCCTCTTTTTACTCATCTTACTGCACTATCAAACCTCCTGTTGCTCTAGCAATTCCATTTAATTTGTCACAACTTTTCTGCTATTTTTGCCAAATTGCTTACCAGACTTGTAGCCACCATAGCTGTCAAATAGTTGGCCTTGTAACCTATCGATGTTAATGATGTAGATAGTGAAAATGGAGTCGGAAAAGCCATAAAAAGGATAAGGAACTAAGTAGACATAACCAAAATATGTTTGTAAAAAAAACATTTTCTAAAAGATGATGAATCAAAGGAAGTTTGACGCCGGATTTCTTCCAAATGACCTTCATGGGTTGTTAAAGAGAGCATAAACAGATCGCCTCGTCACCATTGCAGTGACCCACTTCGTTAAGAGAGAACTTGTCAGCATCACTTTTTGTTATGAAAGAATCGAAGAGGCTTTGGCAGCGCGTCCGTATCACAATTAGATAGCATAAATCCCGACTCATTGCCAGAGTAACAAATCAGAGCCTTCCAATTATCACTCATATTTATGACAAAAAATTTGCCAAAACAGTTAAGCTTTTGCTAGAGAAAAATTAATTATGAAGGGGTCTTCCAGTTACTTCTCATTTTCAGAACAAAGGCGAGTGATTATAGCGCATCAGTCGTGGCAGGGCAGAGGCCACGGAATGCCGCGGATTGTGCTGAACTAGGCTGCTGCCTCAGGCCTTAAAGCACGCTTACTCACCAAATGCTGGACCGCTTGCGAGAAAAGTAGTTCCCTCTTAGAAGGACTTGTCAGGCGAACCTATGTTTGAATTATTTCCTTAGGCCAGTGTAATGATGGAAGGCAATTATTAAAATCTTCAAATGAAAAAATACCAATTAACCCTTGTCAGGACTCGAGGCCCACCTGGAGACGTTGAGGATGTAGGGAAGAGATGGTGGAATGCTAACAGAAATGGTATGATCGAAAACCTGGGAGTGCTAAAGGGCCTGGGTTCAGGAATCTTTCAGTTACATCAGTAGAGATCTTTGTATTTCTCTTTAATGAAAGGAGGGTATATAAAAGGAAGGAAACTTGATTCCTAGATGTTAAGATTACCAGAAACCTAAGCCTTAGTTAAACATCCTTCGCCAAAATGAAATGAATTCGTTTGCTAGCCTTACTTGTACTGGAACCTCCAATGTTTTGTGAGTTAAATGAAGTGGCAAAATGAAAAAGGCAGCCATAGGAAAACGAGCAGTGGAAAAAGGATGCAGCGTTTTCTTTCAGCATTTCAGTAAATACACCGCACTGCAGTTTTGTTTAACTAGTTTCGTTCAGGAGTGTAAATTAAGATATCACCACTAAAAAATCCTCCTGTACTTAGGAATAAACCCCTAAGTGGAGTCAGCCGAAGCCACTGGGAAGAACTTTTCTGTACTCGGGCTTACAATAACCTTCGGATAGCGGAAATTCTTTGTACAATGGCGAAAAATGCTTCACCAAGGGCGTTTGATTGGTCTTCATCAAACAGTGTGTGTTAATTCTTTATTCCTAAATCAGGACGAGACAGTTCAGTCTCACTACCTATGTAGAGTTCAAGTTATGCTTCCGCGTAACTGTAAAAGCAGGACTTGTAATAACTTTCGAAGGGAAATAACGAAGTTAAGACCATGGAGAAGAGAATTTCCGGTAAGCATTCCTGAGTCAAGTCCAATGTTTATGGCAAAGTGACCAACATCGCCCTTGTCAAAATAAAAATAGCGTGATATGTAAGTTGTTCAATTTTTGGTTTTGGTAACAGATTATTTGAGGGCTCAGCCACTCCATATCCGCCGGGTGGCAAGACCTCCAAATCGTGCCAGTAGCCCCCATCAAGCCCTTTCATACGTCAGCACTACATATTTTGCCCGAGCAATGCGAATTCCTTCGTCATTAGGGAAGCTTTGGGGCTCTACAGTAGTACTTTAAAAGGAGTTCACCAAAGTTCTTTCGGAGATCCTCTTCATTAAACAAGCAAAAGGATGAACTCCACTTTGTCATATTTCTAAAATTACACAAGATTATCTGCTTTTAATATGGTGGGTAAGCAGCTTGTTTAGCATTTGAATATGACATTGCACTTTTGCAGGTTAAAACAAAAAGAATTAGGGACTTTACCCCTCAGTTAGTTCAGTGACAAGTGGCTTATGTGCAGTCAGAAATAGAGTCAACTGTGAGAACAGAAGAATTGTGCCACTTCTTTCACCTATTCATAATTCCACAAAAAAATCGAAGAATTTATATAAACTATACATTAAATGAAATGTACGTTAAGAATGGAGCTAATAAAGTATGTTGAGAATAGAATAAACCTAAAGAATTTTACGTCATGGGCCGTTCCAATCCACTTACCAAAAAAAACAATAAGTTCCAACTTTAAATTTGGCTATAGGATTGAGAGAAAAGTTAGGAAGGAAGGTTTCCCTCAGCAAAGGTAATTGACATTACAGTATGGGAAGAAGAATGTTAAAAGTTTCCAAATCTTTAATTTGACAGCGGTCTTTATTGATTTTATTACAGTCGATATTCGATTTTATCAGGCAAGGGCAAGTGAACACCATTCTGGTGAACTGCAGCCTTAGTGCCTAAACGTCACAGCAAGGAATTATCTTCTGTGGGAGACTAAATCTACGGCGACTTGCTGCAGAGGGAATTAAACAGCATTTTCTTTGCCTAGTCCTCAAATTCTAGTTCTGCCCAATGACCACTGATGGAAAAAGATCAGGTATTGTTAAAAAGGAACCGATTCTAGAGAAATATTGATCAATGCCGCCCCAAAGCAGCTGCTTACATCAGTTTAAGGAAAAACTAGCTGTTTTTCCATGTTTCATCTAGGCACATGTCATTATTAAAAGCAATTGTCGTAGGAGATAGACATCATCCAGTCTTTGGCACTCTCTGACAAACGGTTCGAAGGACGTGACACTCAAATTTGCGACCAGACCGACGGCATTCACTACCAATAACAAAATAGATAGTATTTAATCCAAGTGGGGGGTTCATTGTAGCATCATCGCTTCTGCTTTGCGATGCAACGCGCTTGCCAGGAAAAATCATGACGTCCAAAGCATTGGGGTGACCGTGAGGAGTGCGCTGGGAATCACGTCTTGGTGGCATATTTAACTACCTGGTGTGGCCATTCTTTATGCTTTCGGCCGTAATTCGGATATCCTGATCTTCCTTCCACGTCTGCTGGGGTGACTCGTGGAAGTATGGGGCCATCTCAATGTCCACATTTTCGAAAAGAATATCGCTAAGAGGATAATTAACGCGATTAATTTAAATGGAAAGTGATTACTGTTAGTAAATCCTGATTAAGTTTAGCATTGGTCAACGCTATTTTAGAAACGAAACTTTTTTATCAAAGTCGACTAAACGGATTCGTTTTTGACTAGTGGTTTCGTAAATTTAGCAACACTTGTGTCAGATTTTTGCATTCACAGTAAGAGTATACACAATCGTATTTTTTTAGACAAAATTCGACAGATAAACCTAAAAACGCCAGAGAAAGTGTTGTGTGTGTTGTCAAATTGGCGACATCCCGCTCACTTCTGCGAGGGAAATAAAAAAATGTCGTAATTGGCAGTTAATGAGGCTAAAAGGAGCCTCTGCATGATGAATCGGGGAAAACTCACCGAATTGCAAATAACAATGGCAAAAATGATCATTTTGGTTACAAAAAATATTTTAAATAATATAGGAGGCATTTTTAAAAAGAAAAAGTGGGACTCACGTTAAATGTCAAATAGTTTAAAAAAGCAAAAATTTTGCAAAGCCTCGTTGGTAGGGTGTAAGTGCTACCCATTTGCTCAGGCATCTTCGTTATTGTGCAATGCTTCAGTCGTGTTTTTCGGACTCGCGTTTTCAGTATAGCCAGCATTAGAGGGCTCCGCCGCTTTATTTCTAGCTAAGTGGTAAGTTCTTGGACCTTACCAGTAGTCCCTCAGCCTCTCTGTGCCTCGGCAATGCATATTTTGTCATATTGCTGCGTCTTCTTTCGTCTTCAGGGGCGTCTTGGGGTGCTGCAGCAGTAATTTTAGCGGAGAATCAGACGAAACCTCTTTCAGCGTGGAGTATGGAGGCACTGGAATATGTGCTTCTGTGCCCATTCAGTGGTGGAATGTAGAACATTATCCCATAATACCCGAGCTTCTGAAAGATTTTTTCTCTACTTTCATTTTTAGAATATGATTAGTCAAATCTTCAAAACGCCTTTCCTTTTATTAAACATCTTTATAGCTTCTGCTTGAATCCATGTAGTCAAGTTATCTTTGGAACTTCTAGTAGGTAGCATATTTATTCCCAGTGTTAAAAAATCTACCGTCTGTGAAATGCACACATCAAAGCAAAAAAAAATGCAATTTTAATACCTTCTCTCTATCAACGAACCACCCAGTCACTTTTGCAAGATTTTTTTTACTTTAATGGAAACTGTAGATGGGAGTGCTGCTACAGCTGCTGTAAAATTTAAAAGGCTCTAAACAAAACCGACCACCATATTGGACGCAGAGAAAATGCGGACACTTGGTTAAAAAATATCCCTTTCCTTGCTTTGTGCATTTAAATAAGTGAGTTCATAAGATTGGTGTGATGAGTGACGTCCACTTGCCCTGCAGGGACCCTAGGGCAACAAGACAGGCAGAAAGGTGTACCTCCAGCCTTAAATCTTTTCCTTAATGTTTAGTTGTAGCTCAGTCCTATCGCAGTATTGCACGTAAAAATGTAGATGTCCGCGGGTTTCACGTGTCAAAGTACAGGGAGCTCCATTACCACAAGCTGTTGCATGCGTGAGCAAGCAGTGATGTCCATCCTTCTGATTCACGGCATCAGGACCGGAACAAGCAAGACGTGAACCTAAGCAACAAGCAAAAAGAGGCACTTTTTACCCATAAGGCAATTTGGTTTGGCACAAACGCCCCTCCATTGTGGAAAGTAATAAGACGAGGCTGAAGCAAGTAAAGAAGGCGATTGAACAGGTTATCCGAGTCGTAAGATAGAGATGAAAGGATTAACCGTCTTATATGTGTGTTTAAATGATATACTTTTCTGAATAACAGTGTTAGAAGCACATTCATTTCCTTACGAAGAACACGAATTCGGACAACACTATTTGCTACCCATTTCGCGGAATTGTGAATTTTTTTTGAATAGTCGTAAACAGGACATATTTTACTACTGGTGACTACCTCTCATTTTCCCATTTTTTTCTCTTAAATTTTTCCTCCCGTTTTAACCTTCAGTTACACCCAAGAAAATTAATTTTGACAGGTAAATTGCCGTAAACGCAAAAAATGTTGAAATGACCTTTTTTTAGCATCAACCGTGTCCAGCTGAAATGACAACGAATACCACTCTAAAACGAGTTTGAATATCTGACATTTGGTTTTGACTTTTGTGCGTGAGGGCCAATTTAAACTAACTGGAAACACCGGCTTCAATTTTGTTTTTTCTTTTTAGCTTAAAAATTCACCTTTTAAAACACATTAGGAGAAAAAATACGATCCATATTTCAACATATCCGAGGTCATAATCGAGGAGAGGCCAAACACCCCAAGATAAGTATTTGTGCCACTTTTAATGCATTTTCCAGGCCAGAAGAACCCGCTGCCTGAAAGTGTCGCCTGTATTCTTTGTGGTGTTAATTTGACGGCGGCAAAGAACAGCGCATTTTCCAATGACGATTGCAGTGGTTTCTGTGATACCTGTCCCCAGTCGGAGTAATTTTTTGCAAAAAACTCTGCCACCGGGACCCTATCTTCACCACTAATCAGGATAAATATAGGGACCATATTAAATCTAGTTTTCCTTTAAATTCATTTTTTTAAGTGGAAAGCCTCAGGTAGTACGAAGTGTTCCCTGAAAAGGCACCTAGATGTTGTTTAATAACTGCCCCGGCGGATTTAAATGGCTGAAAAACAAATATTCATGCACACCACGCATCCATTAACTCTTTGTTTAAATTAAAACGAGTGATTAATTGCATATTGGGGCGTCATAACTACAATTTTGAGAATTTGGGATTAATTTAGGCACTATTTGTGATACAGTAACAAAACAGTATCCGCTAAAGTTACAAGCCCAACTGCATGACTCTTAGGACTCCAAAGAATCGGCAATCATTTAGGCAACACGACCTTTCACGAAGGCCATTTCCGTCAACAGTCCAACTGTCCTTCTGCATATTTACGTATCAACTCTAACTAGAATTATGCATCTGATAACACCTTTGGGCATCACATTAGTGGTAGCTGCCGGTGATCCATTTCGGAAGAGTGACGATCCTGATTTTGGTACCTGGCTCCCAAGCATTCAAGCCACGGAGGAGAACACTAAGTGTCAACAGCCGAGTCTTTGAGGACAATAAAGGGACCCACCTCAGCTTTTAGCATTCTAACTAGGAGGAGTTGAGGAGAGAGTAGAAGTGAACGAGTTGAACAAGTGTCATGGAGCAAACCACCATCATTTGTCCGATTTGTGACTCTATGACTTTCTTCTTCCTTCCGAAAACCTGAAAGTAATTTCTAGGCATCCAGGAAGTATTGAGTACTGAATATAGGCACATAAAGCTACTTTAGGGTATGGATTTTATAAAATGGTTCGTCTCTTAGACAATTGTGCCTATAAATAGCCACCAGCCTATGAATTTCGCCTGCTGTATGGCTTTGATCTGCCCTTATCTGCGAAGTCCCATAGTGCAGCTTACAAAGAGTGTACGACTCTGTTGCCATCGAAACATACGAGATCAAATGGGTATCCACCTCGGTAGAAGGACAATAAATAACCCCCTTTACCGCCTCTACAGTGGATGTGGAGCACTGGACCACTTTGTGGCGACCGAAACTTAAAAGTGGTTATGGCTAGCGCTGCGGACAATGGCCGAATGAAGAGAGGTGAGTGGCTACGCAATGGAATGGCATTTGGGACTCGTCGATTTACATATTTCAGGAGATTAAGACCGACGGGAAAGAGAAGATCATTTGTTTCAACAAGACCACTCTAGCTCGTCCAACTTTAATACCTTGGAATGCTTGCTTTACCAACAAGCCCATCCACAACACTGAAACTTTGTTGGAGTCTGAATTTAGAAACTTTATTACCCATATGGATGGAGCCTTTTTACTCAGATACTCAAGCTACATTCTAACATGGTAGAAAGGCTTCTACAAAGCACTTCCAGCTACCTAATCAAGTAGATAAAATTCGTGATTGGCACGAGTGGACCCAGACAAACACATTTTGGGTTGTCTGTAATACGTTTCAATGTGAAATGGAAGAGCTTTTAGTTCCCGAAAATGCCCATCCTAAAAGTAGAAGGCAAAATTTGTGTGATGTAGCTGCATCTTTTTCATTCTGCTGTGGGCGAGATGCTTTTCCATCCATTTTTTCGCCGCGCAAGTCTTGCCACCACGTGACACGGGCTGCTTCCAGTCGGCAGTTTTGTTTCACTTCATCTCCAAGTGATAATCGCCACGTGTTTGTCTTAAGTTGGCCAGGATTCTAAGCTCCCTCGTTCATAGTGCCCATCCCACTTTCAAGTTAGAAATTTTTTATGAGGCCTTTGACTCCCCAGACTGCAAATTAGTCGCAATGAATGCAAAAAGCGGACTGCGAGAGCCATTTTAAGATCAGTTGTAATAGGAGAGGATGAAATGCATTAAGCCATGTCATTGTTTTATAAAATACTGATTTTCAGGTACGGACACGGAGAGCTACGTATTGCGGTCCCAATCAGAAGACCCATAACACGGGCCTCATCAGTCTCAGCTTAGGGCATGACATTTGCATCGTTAAAACACACGGGTGTCCCCTTGACCTTGAGGACGAGGTTCTATGCTAATGAAGTACAGGCCAGGCAAGAGAGAAGATGCAGGCCAGTAGGGTGTGAATGGCTTTAGAATGTTGGGAGGGAGGTACGAAAAGAGAGAATTCAAAGGACCAACTCAGAGACTTCCTGTACGTCAAAAGGGAACATGGTCTATAGTTGTAAACATCCTCAGTTAAATGGCATGTTTTCGTAGTCACTTTGTGAGCCAAGTGGAAAACGGACTTTGTCGGATTTGATTTAATACCACCTACCTCTATGCTACCAGGTAGGAGTGGAAGACACGTGACACTTTTGATTGAGCTGACAAATAAACAGCGAAAAATGGGAAGTGGGAAATTCGGCACTGAGCCATTAATAGAAAAAGTTTGCAATAATTCTCAGTGAAAGCTGTCGCTGTTTATTTACAGAAGGCAAATAGTGTTAGCCACCTATTTCACAAATAATCCAGGAGTTAGTCTCTGCACCTGGCACTACCAAGGCCACTGAAAGGTCATTGCATGACATGTGTGGTCTTATCAAAAGGTAAAACAGATCGTCTGTTTTTGTGGGGCAATAACAGTAAATGTGACTCAACCAATAAACCGGGATATAGTGAGGCCTCGCAAAGGAGCTGAAATTGCAAGATCGTCAGTTCGCTGTCTTGATGGCATGACCTCCTAGCTATGCCCATTGCCTCGCTGGCCATTTCTGTAAGTTGCTGTGGTATGCTTTATCGGAGCATAGGGAAACCCTCAGGACATCATCTTATTGAAACATTAAAGCCACGTAATTAGTAAATTCTGCGGTGAAGTTTGACGATGTTTTCTTAAAACTTTTTAAAAGAAAAAACTTATTAGAGTGAAAAAGGGGGAGACAATGACTTCTGTGCAACAGGCGAGTTTTTTTGAGCGTGTCTTTAAGGATAAGTGAAGAAGACCTGGATTTACTTAATTTTGAAAACCAATTTCTTGGAAAAACCAAGATTGTGATTATTTCATCTCGCAAGCAATATTAATAAAAAGTGACTTTGAATAAGGTTTGAAATTGAAGTTGATACGTTGATATGCCCCTCCTTCGCTGAATGAAGGGAAGGACGGATTTATGACTTGTGGCACATTTCGTGAACTCGCATTTTCTCCTGTGTTGATGGAACAGTCTTAAGGCGCCAACCGAGTCATTTGCCTTTGCTGTAACCTCTTTTATCGGGAAAATAAAGCGCGAGGTGACTCACGTCGTTTCAAAGACGAGTAAGCAAATGAACAAATAAATATGCAAGTTGGTGTAAAATAAAGATGACAAAGTTGACGAGAAGCGACCAGTGGATTGTACTGTAGTCT
>NW_020170409.1:288480-304205 GCF_000524195.1 Echinococcus granulosus | reverse complement strand
AACCTCGCCCCACTCATCTCGATGGCTTTTTGACTCGCGGAACGGTTTGTGACGGTGGGGGCACGACTGCATTGGCGAAAAGGCACTTTGGCAGTCCTGTCTACAAAGGCGGAAAAAAATAATACAGTGGCATAGCCGATGCTATCAACTGGAGGAGGGGGTATCTACCCCATCACTATGGTGAGCGGTAGCATCAGTAATGGCTGCATGGACGGTGTGAGTGACGCGGAAGTCGGCGAAACTGTGTAGGAGGGGGAGGAGGAGAGGCAATAATTTTTGCCGGTGTATAGTCAAATTTGCTGGTATTTAGCATTTAAATCTCACATCTAACTTGAATCCGGTTTACATGGCTAGTAGGTGGGAATACTTGAATGTGTCAAATAAGCATTTTGAAGAGTGATAAATTGACATTCGTTTTGACTAATTTTGGATTGACGAGGTGAATAAGCATCTCCGAGCATGGTTCGCATCTTTGTTGGTTGTCTTGAGAAGTGGTTTTTCCCCTAAGGTACGTTTGCATTTTAAAGAAAAAGAGAAAGCAAAGAATTTTGAACCTTATTGTAGCCAGTCAAAGGCCAATCAGTATAGTATCAAGTCTTCGTAAATAATGAACTTAACAAGACTGCGGCATTTTTGTTAGTGTGTTTGCCTGGAAGAAGACCTGATTTATATCTGGCTTTTTTATTTTTTCCGTCTACACCTTAAGAATCAGACGGTCGACCTTAACTACCACATACCTGATAAACAAATCGAGCCTTTGCATGGACATCGTTAGGGGGCATGTGAAAGCATTCTCAATGCTTAATAAATCTGGCTGGGGGTGGACCAAGAGTGTCTCGTTTGGCCTCATAAGGTCATTGCGTTGAATGCTACGAGTGGGACAAAAAAGGAGTTAACCAATCACCCGTCCAGTCAGAAATGACAGGACTTTTAAAAGTAAACCCCGCGCAATTTCGAAAGCCCACACCTCTGACCCCCATCTTGACTGCTGAGGATCGCCTAATGATTACGGAGGGGTCTTAAGATGGCTCTGATTATACTTTAGACATTTTTTAAGCGAATCACGGGTTATCACTACTTCGCGGACTGTGCGATAGTCTGGGAAGAGTTTTTTTTGCAACAAAAGATATTTGAAAGTAAAAATTTCTACGATATACTTGACGCCAAAAGTGCTTAAACCGATTTATGGAAACGAAGTGACTCTTTCTTGGTTGTGACTCGGTGTCTACACCGCCGATCACAAATGCTGGACTTCCTCTTTTGCTGAGTCGTGATTGTTTTCTCTTTCGTAAGAAATGGGTCACTGGATGACAACTGCTCGCTTCTGAGGGCGAGAATAAGGGTATTTTTTTGATAATGAGGAAGCAAGTTGATTTACCACTTTAGAGTCAAGATCTAACCCATAATTCTATTTAAAACTCTAAAATTTGGCTTTATACTTCTCAGTTGACCCTCCAAAAAGGAAATGCTCTTAATATCGTTGCATTGAGTAGTGTTGACGCCTGTTCCGTTATGAAGGCCCGTCAATAGAATTTTAGGCAAGACATTTTTACAAATCCTGCAAATATCCAGAAACGTCGATTAGTGATGGTTTAAAGGTCAAGTGTTATTCCATTTTACATGTTAATTAATCACCTTAAAAGGCGCTTTTGCTCAAAATTCTCTTTTTAAAATAGAGGCAATTTTATGGTTTGAATGCCTTACCTCAATTTTCTTGAAGACCGATCAGAAGGAAGCCCAACTCTTTGGAACTCTTCACTCTTCCAATTTACCTGACCGCACCTACCTCCAAATTAATTGGTTTTTATTTAAACTTTTAATGTGCCACTTAGACTCTAACCCCGAAATTTTAGATATTTAGTGTCGTAGAGATATCTGGAAGGCGTAATAAAGGCGTCATGACACTTAGTCCTTCCTTTGAAGTTCACGATGGAGCAAAAATCAGGACGCTGAATTGCCGTACAGGAAGTCTAAGTAGACAAATCCTTCTTATTTATCTTGCACAACTTCTGCTTTAACTTGCCAAGTACAGGAGTAAAATCAAGGTGTGGATTTTGATATCCTCCTATCATTCATTTTTTCTGCTTAAAAGGCGACCTAGGAAAACCCTTAACACTTTATATTTGCCCAAGGACCATTTATGTTCGCCTTAAAGGGCATAAAAATTTGTTAACCATTAAGTCTACGAAGCGACAAGTGGAACTTGAGACACTGATGGATGAAGTGTTGGATTAACGAGGCTTCGGGTAGCAATTGCCCCCTTCTAAGAGGCCAATTATCAGCGGGTAGTTTTGGTTACCATGGTCGATTTCCACCTTGATCGCAAGTGAAGCGCACGAAGGAATCGGTCAAAGCCTAAGCTTGTGGTATCACCTCAGACCCAGCTTTAAACATGCACAACAAACATTTAATTTGACCCACGAGTAAGCATGCCCTCTCTACAATTTGATGACGTGGCCAGGTTTGGCAAGGGAGGACCCGGGGTGTCCGGATGGTTAAATCATACCGTTATTTAATCTTTGACTAAATTGTTTGTTTCAGAAACCTTTGTGTATTTGCAATGCAAATCTTGACATGACATTGTTTTCTTAGCGTTACCGGAAGACTGTCGAAGGCCTGATTCGGCAGCTTTTTAACGGTCTAGATTAAAGTGAGATCTTGGACTGTGAGATTTAAAAGTTAAATATTATCCTAATCACTTTAACCGCTGAATCATCAAACGCAGTCGAAAGCACAGAAGAAGGAGACTAAGTCAGTTATGCATTAAAAGGAAATACAGGAATATCAGCTCAAAAGTCCGACTCAAGTATATCTACATGAGGGCTAAAGCCACCTGCCCATCAAAAAATCTTTGTAAAGTCTAGAAAAATTAAAATCACTACAGAATCATTTGCCACGGACACAGACAAACCAAACTGCACCAGCAATAGCGACGACGACGACGACAGAGATAATGACAATGCTAATCACCAAGTTGGCGATTGATAAGGAGCCACTGCCGGCATTTAGAAGATTCGCCTCCGACAAAGCCGTTGCGTTTGTCTTTGCCGTTTCTGATTCATATTTTACCTCTTGAGGCAACACTTCTGCGTCGTTTTGAAGGGGATTCAATGAAACAAATGCATGATCTGCCTTTTGAGGACGAACTTCTGATTTTAGGGAATTCCTTGATTGAATTAAAGTAGCATTACTTGAATTGATTGAATCGGACTGAGGATTTGAAGCAGGATTCACAGGTGGTTCAACTGATTGGAGGAAGGCGTCACCATTCCCACTGACGGATATCGTCGAATCAGTCAATTTTGGAACCCCCTCCGATTTTGTGAAGGCTGAAAGATTGGGTAAAATATCATGACTTAATTCGGTTGAATTAAATGGAACGAATGATTCCCCTTCAGCAATGGTAGACCAAGAAGATTCCGAAGGCGAATTTATGCTTTTCCTGTTTGTATCTGATGATTCAGTTGATAAACCGAAAACCTTTGGCTGACCTTTAGGGTTCTCGGTTTTAGAGAAACCACGCTCGACAGCAGGAAAATCTGAAACACGTAAAGATTGACAGCTTAGATTGTAGGTCTAAATGCCCAAAATTCGTCATTTTAAATACTTCCAGCTTAAAATCGACTCAACTACCTCTTGCGTGCAGTCAAAGCAATTGGTTTGAGACTCATGGAAAGCTAATACATCCCATTCCTTAAAGATATGTTCTCAAAGAGCAGTGCTGTAGCAGTTCCAGAAAATTCGGCGTTAAGAAAGGACCGTTTTGCTGTCGTTTCATCTCCCTTGAAAAGAGTAACGAATAATCATGGTAACAGTGTTTGCACCAACTGAATAAATTTCGACACATCACAAAATTTTGTGCTTTTCTCAGTAAAGCTCACTGTGACTGCATGAAGTAAAATACTTACAGCTGCTTATGGTATGTACTGTAAAGCACAAGCTGACATGTCTCGGCCTGCTATTAAGCCTCACTTTGTTCTCTTTCATTTTCCAATTACACTCGCATAACCAAATGTCGGTTGAACTAGGCTAATAGATGCGAATCGAGCTTACCTGCTTAACAAACTAAATCCAATTCGGTTTTGGAGTTGTGACTGCAGAAGCCTCCTGTGTAGCTCTAACTATGGAGTTTGGACGTGTGACATGAGGCGGCAGCACTAAGTACTGTCCACATCTAACGATGGTGTGTCGGGTTCCGAAAGACTTCCACCTCTTGGCCATGAGGAACCACGTGTGGCCATTGTCACGTCAATTGATGATAACCGTGAGAAGTACTTTTGGTGATATTTAGCTTGGCTGATGAAATATTTCATTTGCGTTTATATGAACTGGGAGGAGAAAGCTGTGCTGAGAGCCGAGCTGGTAGGTCCCAACCCGTACTTTACAACAGATAGCAATTGCTTTCAAGACCTGCCATTTGCTGTTCTTTACTTTTTTCTCGTTATAAAGTACGCTGCAAACTTCGTGTTGCCTGCTGACTACCTTGAAGCGTAAAATGTCACGTACTTTCTTATTCCTTAAACAAATGGACATATCATTAGTTATACGCCAATTATCCACTCTTTTCGAAGTCATACACCAACCCGTCCCCAAATCAACGCTCAAATAAATTGCAAGAGGAATTTTCCACCATTGGTTGCTCACTTGCTTAAAGCCAAATAGTTATGGTTAAGAGTTGTCTGCTCCATAACACTTGATGCACCTTGAAGGTGTGCCAGAAAATCTTTCGCTGGAACCAACTAGTACTAGCCAATCAGTCAGAATGAAGTCATTTGGGGCAACGCCAGACTTTGTGCTTCATCGAAAAAGTTACCTGTAGGAAAATTTGCGCCTTAGGATGGGAGGTACTGACTCACCCTCACCCTTACCCTCCGCATTTCCCTGGTGATGCAATCTCTTTAATTGACATGCAAAATAGACAGTTGGGAAACGGAGTTGGGATGGTGGAAATAGAAGTGGATGTTGCTAGTTTGTTTGCTTTTCAGGATAAATTGCTGTCTACAGGAAGTAAATCACTGTAATTTTTGTCTCTTTGGTAAGGGATTACACTGCAATTTAGTTAGCAATGCCGCACGAAGTTTTCCACTACGGCTTAAGGTTGTACACGAAAAACCATGCGAATTTATGAGTGCATTGCCTTGTTAATGAAGTTTAATTGCTGTTTCACAGAATGATACTTATTTTCTAACTAGAAACATGAATGCAACTCCGCCCTCACAGTTGCCTCCAATGGCGGTTCAGAGAAAACTTGCATTAAAGTGGAATAGATGCTTACCCTAGAAAATGCTCTGAAGGGCTAAGATCGTAGATGTTTATAACCTAACTTTAATAACAAACCAAGTTTATTAGTTGAGGAAGAGCTGTTATGAAGCTACTCCAATACTAGCATGATCTTAGGGCTTCTTCGGTACCGCAACAGCCTCTGTTCTGTATTCCAGAAGGTGACAAGATGGGCTGATTGTGGAATGGCTTATCTTTACAAACTATACTCCAAATGGATGAATTCATAAATTTTAACATCATGGAATCCCAGAAGCCTATTTCGGTGGTTGTAAAGATATATGGTTGCTCTTTTGTAAGCTGATAAGAAAGCCGCTTCCTGGGTCGTGTGTTGTAATGCCTTCAAAGCGCATTAGAGCAATATTATTGCTTCTGTCTGATCCCCTAGTCAGTCAAAACAAGGTAGCCTTCTCAAGTTACACCAAGAGTAAAAAGTTACTCAGAAGACTAACCGAAGAATTCCTTGGAAGGACTGGGCAGAGCGGAGAGGCTGCGCGACTGTTTATTGTTGGTGAGGATGAAGCGTGCATAACCATCGGTAATTTGCAGTCTGGGGACCGCAGATACTTTTGCCGAGGGGACCAGTTTAACTGCCACCGCATCCGAGGTGATAACACCACTGTGACACTGAATGGTGTAGCTATCCAGCACAGCCACCAAATCTGTGTCGATGCTCGAGCAAATGCTCTCCTCGCCTTCACGGTTCACCAACACCACTTGGACGTCACCTGTCAGTGGATTGTCGATTTAGTCATAGGGGAAAATGCCACACGATTTCTTCGGGAAAGGCAGTTTTAAAAATTTTTTCGAAGTTCTACATTGCTAAAGCCCATGCAAACATTACTTGATTGTCAACATCATGCATGTGTGATGCGGAGTCACATATAAGTGGTGCGTATTATTACTCGGGACTGCTAAGCGGTGGTGACATATTGAGACGTGAGTAGACAAATAGAGGAAAAAAAAAACAATAAAACGGACTGAGATGTTCTCTGTTCGAGGATGATTCTCTTTCATATTTGTTGAGAGGTAACTGGATGAGACGAGAAATTAGTAAAAATATTTATCAGTGTTCAAGCAATAAAGCACATCTAGACCTTTGTAGTCAATTTTCCATCGGGATTCTAGTAGTAAAACTGCTAAGGGATACTTTAAACATCTTAAATTACGTTAAAGGTTTTAGGAGCCGACCCCAATTGACATCAGTTTTCATTGGAACTAAGTTTATCTAACTGAAAGGTGGGAGTATAATCCACTAGAATGCAAATGGAACAGAGCGCGCGGTAATTCATTTAAGAGTGCCCTTCAAATGACTTTTTACAATGCCCGTCAGGACTACTCACCAATTCAGTGAAAATTGCTTTTATCATCCGCAATGTTGTTAAGCTGTTCGTCTAAAGCCCATGTTCGTGTGCGTGAGCTGACAAACTGATCAAAGCAAGGGGAGGTTGACTTTTTGTTTTAAAATTCCCTCAATAAATGCTGTTTAAATCTCTCACATGGGGGAAAGGTTTGTGATATTAATAGGGTAACCTTAGAAAACTGCTGCTTTACTTGAAAGAGTGGTCAAACGCACTAATACAGCTTGAAGATTGGTGCATTCGTAGTCAAATCTTGATTATACAAACTTTAACTGGACTGAGGCACTTGCATTTGATGTATCAAATTCAATAGTGGTTTTTTCATTTAGAACAATATAAACACAAAACACCAAACCGGATTGTCGCATATAAAGTTGGCATTTACCTTGAAGAACGCTATTCACAATCTTTCCAACTCCGAAGATCCTGACTCTGAGTAATACAGTGTTAGTGGTGTTAATTTTTCGCTGAAAATACTAAAGGCCTCTGCAAACTAAATAAAGGGAATGGAAAATGGATTTTAGCCTAAAATGGACATTATTAATGGGCTGAAACCCATTCGAGACTACATTTTAAGGGGATCTCTTTGCAAAATCAAATAAAACCTTTTTAAGGAAACATTATGCTTTCATTGTCAGGGTGCACACCACTAACTCTAACTTGGAGTTTGGTAACAATTCCACTGTGGTAGTGTAAAGAATGTATCAGAATATTCAAATGCTTTGGTAACATTTGCTGCAACTTTGATTATGCCCCTAACATGCGCTATTTGCTTTTCTAATTCTTTGGTCCTTCTTGAACACTCTGATCGCTAGATTCTGAGAATTGTGCACATTAAAATACCAGAACCCTAATTACATCCAAAATTCAGTACAAAATAATCCCTTTTGTACTATTCATAGTTGTACTTTGCTAGCCCATCATGCACCATTAGCGCTTGCTTTATTACTGCTGCATTTAATTTTAGAGCCTTTCATGCAACCGAGAGTGAAAGTGCCATCAACGTCGTCATAGAAACAGGTTCCGCCTTACACGTGTTGACGCTGTATCCAAAGCGGATTGTCCAGAGCACGCAGGTGTCCTCGGACAGAAGGGAACGAGTAAGTGACTCAGTAGCAGTCGATACATTCTGCTTTCTTTCTGTCATTTAGACTCGACCAGAGAATTGTTACAACACCTCTGTATCAGCCAGCCATGGTTCGAAACACTAACCATGACCTTGGGGATTTAACTTTATTTATATACTTCCTTTGATCCTCACTTTGAATAATCGAAATCTGATTACGCGAAATTAAGGGAATTGGTTACAAGTCATTTTAGCTGAATTCACAGACAACGTTTATTTTGTGATCCAGCAAAGAATCACTGCCTACCCCAAAATTTGCATTTGTCTAGGTCATGAACAAACCGGTTTGTTGGGCCACCTCTGAAATCTCTCACTACGTTAAGGTGTATGGCCACAGAATTTAGATTATTACAGGGGCTGAAAACCAGACGTCAGAGGGGTAGATTCAAGATCTAATCTACTGTTGTGAAATCGGCGTGTGAATAAAATTGTAAACCAGCTAGATTAACTTTACTTTTGTTAATTTTGTGATAGTTTTGAATTTAATAAAACCCAGGCTGTCATTTAGCTATATCATTCGCACAGGGATAGTATTTTATCACCGCATAAAGTGTTCGCTTGCCAGAATCAGAAGGGCCCACATGCTACGAGTCTGAATGTTGATGGATTCACTTGTGAACATAAAAAAAGAAACTGGTTTTTACCGAAACCACCTTATCTGAAAGCCATCAAGTCTCGTCATTTCTATGTCAGTGCTGCGGGGTTCATGATATGACTATTTGCATCGTTGAGGCAATGAACTGCCATTGAATATTCTCAAAGAAGGAATAAATTTGGCATCCTTCGGACTTGTAATAATTCCATGAAGCTACATGTCAAAACCATGTAGCTGTAATTGAACCGGTGACACGGTTTAGGCGAATATTTTCTATCTATGCCGGATTATTTGTAGCAAAACTCTGATCAAACTCCCCAAATTCAGAAGATCTCCTCATCATTTTTAATGCCGATGGGTGGTTTGAGTCTTCGAATGAAAGGAGTTCGGGGAAAGAACACATTACCATCTAAATGGGTGTAAATGTGCGTCCTCGTCACTGGCCGAGCCTCACCAAAGGCTAGACGGGTCTGGATTTTTCTTGGGAGTTCGAAGCTAAGCGCGAAAATTGGCAGCGGTGGTGAGCCACTTGGTGTGACAGATTTCAACTGGGCACTTAATTCACCTGTCTCGTCACTCCAATGTGTATGGATTGCGCTGAATGGAGGGCACAAACGCAATGTTGTGCTAACTAGAAAAGTTAACTTAACTTCCATTTAAAAAAAAACTTTAAAGGACTAAAAGCCCAGCTGCATGAAAGGTGAAAAGGTAAGTCTCAAAGTGCATAAAAATTACAGCATTACACTCCCTCGTACAAATTATTAGCAAAAACTTAGGGGGAACACGGAAGAGCTTGGGCAGTTACACTGGGCTTAATGCTGGGTGCACCAACAGTTGCTAAGACGTGAAACTGTTGGTGCACCTTCAACCTAAAATAACGAAAAAAGTCTCTTCACTTTAGGCACTAGTTGAACCTAAAAAAAACAGAATTGCGACTGCTTAGACCGGTAACAGAATTCGATAATAAAGAAGTCATGCAGCAAAATTTTACCCAGTAAACCCAAATGTCCTGTGAAAAGTATTACTCCAAACTTTTTCTTATCTGCAGACGGTTTCAGTGGAGTCTAGCCATTGAATGCAACGCCTTCTCGAAGTGCTCATTAGCTTATTATCCAAATGGACTAAGAAAAGCAAACATAACCCATCTATCAAATGATTAACCTCACAGGCTCCAAAATAAGAGAAAGGCACGAGATTTAAGAAAAATTTACAAATAAAGGTTAAATTGCGAATCTACACGTTCCAGACAAACACAAAAGGGCGGATGCTTCAATCACCCAAAAAAAGCAAATTGAACACTCATTAATTTTAACAGACTAGCATGATACGGAACATTGACCGATAAAACTACGACCCCCAAGGGAAATGCGTATCTCAGGACTCTTTAATGCTCTAATCAAATAAAGGTATACTAACGTTGCTGTCTTTTAGAAAAAAAAAAATGCTTTTTAACTATGGTAGAAAAAGGTCAGAAGGAAATAAATCATAAGTTTGTTTGCAACGTGCTGGTGCTCTCCAGGTCTGGCCAGACATCCTAGACATTCTCCCAATCTCGCCTACTTTGTTTATTTGTATAATGCTCTCATAACCAAAGTTATATTTTATTTGTTCATCTAAGAATGTTGTAAAATCACGCAAATAACAGGGGACTTTCTTGAGCCGGATCAGATAAAGCAGGATGATAGCAGACACAAAGCTGCATAAAGTGTGTTGTACCTACCACTAGAGCCCACCTTGCTTTGCTGGTTTACCAAGTCAGCAAGATGGACAGCTTTGTCTTCAACACTGAATTGTGGCCTTAGATTAATCCAAAAAGGGATGACATCTAGTGTCAAGTGCACCTCTCTTCACCAAAATCAGGTTTAACTGTCACTTCAGTGCAAGTGTATCACAGGGCGTTGAGCCTCAGGATGGTGTTTCCTAAGTCCTTCAAAACGCAAGTCTCCCTCTGCCTTGTATTCCATCTTTACACTTTAATGTAAGAGATATGAACAATTTTCCATTCAACCGTATCACATGACATTCTCAAAAGCTTCAAAATGCATTCTTAATAAAGGACAATAAATAGGTGGGTGCAATTCCACTTTGCCATTATAAAATCATAATTAAATCTAAAAGATGGAAGACATAACCATTATGCCCTGATGTGAGTGAGGCCTCAATAGATCGTTTATAAAATCACTAGACCCGATTGACATGACTGGACTTTTTTTGGCTAAGAGAAGGGAACGAGAGGTGGGAGGTAACCTACCACAAGATTCCGCTTCACATACGATCCGTCCATTAAGTCGAATGGCATAGAGAGTTTTCTGCAGTTGTATCGCATTTGCCAGATCCTTGGGCTCCTCGATCCTCCAGACACTCACACTTGATGGTGATTTGCCTTCATTTCCCTCATCCTTTTCGTTCATTCGTGTCAGTGGAAAAACGCTTCCTATATCATAAATGTGCAGACCATCAATATTTACGAAAAAATTATCTTATTGTTTTGCTCCTTTAAATACTTAATTTATCCGGCCATTCGTGATTCGGCTATCACACTTAGGCTTTCCATGCCAACAATTTACCATCACCCCCTCACGTTTATAATAAGGCCCCTTCCAGACTCGTTCGCACGATAATGCTTTTAAAGAGAAATGCAGAGATGAACAAACTACCTCCAAATAGGCAAAACTCTGGTTATAATGGCTCGATTTTACTAAATCTGGGTTTTAAAAGGAAGACATCAGTGAGCTGTTGAATATGCGACGACTCACAGTATAAAGGTCTTTTGCATAGCGTCCACTTTGGGCAGACTCATAAGCCTAGAATTCTGCATTATGCTCAAAAGAAACTAAAGTGAAACCACATTTGAATAAAATCAAAGCCACCTTTGGTAATGCTATTGGGAAGGGATTACCTAATAAAGATTAGGAACCAAAACATGTTGCAAGTAATTAATAACGGACCCAGGTGGGAGATCGTAAAGCGCTAAAACAGTAGTATATTTAAATGGGAGAGTAAACTCAAAGCAAAATTTTTTGCAAAATTACTCCAGTTACGTGGCTCTATTATTAAGAAAATTTACCTGAGAAGCGATAGGAATACAGGATATGCTCCTCGTAAAATATTGGTTATTCTTCGGCATTGTAGGGCAGATGATTTCCAGAAATGCACTTCAAAAAAAGACCATAACTCTGGATCCAGATAAATCTGCGGGATAGATTGCAATCACCAATTCGGGTGCCTTCTGTTCCTACCAAAAAATCTCAGTTGTTTCTTTGTTTTTTGTTCACAGACGATTTTAATACATTTGAGAGCTTTGTCACGGCCAAAACAGAGGAATGAAAACAGGAAGTGACGCGGATGTCACTCAAGGACAGAAAAAAATTTTCTGTTGCATGTTTAGCCATTTTGGTCCTCCCAGTAAACCGCTACATGGCAACCTTACCGTTAGCATGAGGCTCCTCTTTGATACCTGGGATCTTCTCGGTAGTTTCATTAAATCGACTTTCAGATTCCCACACCTCGTAACATCAACGGATACCGACTGACTGAACATGAAGTAACCAATATTGAAGGGAAAGGGAATTTTTGAAATTTCTTTTGCTGATTTTAAAGATGTGGAACCAACTAGTAGATTACAGATGTATCAAAAATTGTGCCGTATCGAGATGTCCAAGTTACATAGCACTGAGGGGCGTGAGACAAAGTGCATGGTGGTTTTGACTTTTGTGAGAGCATTAGGTATGAAGTAGAACAATTTCATTCATTTTTATTATGTCATAATTTATATAGAATTCCTACCATGGAAAGCACTTTAATTGTTACGCACCTTTAGTATCCACTTATATTAAACATTCATGACTTGAGTACAAGAAAATGACAGATAAATGTCGGTGTGACTGATGTTATAGCCTAATGATATGAAATCCCCCACCTTATGCAGCCTTTGGTCAAATGTTACCACAAAACCAACTATCTTATGGAACATTTTATTGTAGATCATCGCCCAATCCTCACTGCATTTCAGAATTGAATCTATCTTAGACACAGTCGCCTTTTTAGAGGCGCAATGTTCAAAGAGTCAAAGTTACTGATGAAGTGGATAGTAAATTTATAGCATCGTCATCGTCCATGGCCATTTACAGAAATGCTTGTGATTTTTGATGACGAACAGCAACCACGTGAAGTACTAGAGATAATAATTAAAGGTACTGATCATGCATTAAAAGAGTAGTTATTTTAACTATGCGTTTCTTCGCATAAGTACTTTGGAACCCACGGTTTGATTGATAACATGATGTCATTGCGTCCCGTCCTTAACTTCCCTGCACACAAGCAATAAACCTCTTCCTCTTTGATGCGCGTTTTTACGTTTGCGGAGGTGGTTCAGAGCGCTGGACACCAACTGCTTGCTCATCATAATGTTTGCATAACTTTTAATTCTTCTGAATCTAGAAAAAAAGCATCGTACGGTTCGTATACACTGGACACCACTTATCATTGCAAGGTAAAAACAATAAGCAGCTTCATATTCGGGGATACTTTTCCATATTTTCCTGGGAAGCAGTTTCGTATGTATTGGGTGACAGAAAGATGTGAAGTTAATTACTGATCCATTTAAATAATTTTCTAGGTAGAATTTATTTGCATACAACTCTACAGGTCTAATCTGGTTCCTCTTCCCAATTCAGACATCAAAAAATACCATTGGCGTGGTATCATAAGGGATGATTTTGTTAGCGATTCCACCCAGATTGATGGATGGTATTGCACTGTAGGGTACTTTTTGGGGAAATTGTTTAGCTAATCATTTGGAGAGTTGCAGGTATTCGAATGGTGCCACACCAAATCTCAAATTATGTGTACTTATATCCACAACCACTAGGTGCATGCCTAATGAGGAAGGTGAGGGAGAAAATAAGCCCTGCTTGCTGCACTTCGATGCCGGTTCCCCTTTATCAGGGAAGTTGAGAAGTGGCCGATGGCTCAGCGTTCTAGTGTGAACTGTCTAACAAAATCAGTTCACTTAGGGATGGACAAATAAGGCAGTCAGCACCATGAATGCAGTGCTGCCCCATTAATTTCAAATGCGGAAAATTTCAAGATTACCGTTAAAAGTTAGGTTAAATAAACACTTTAAGAATTTTTATAGGTGGGGAAGTAGTCTGTTTACATTTCGTAACATGAATTTCGCCTTGCTCGTCAGATGCGGTGACTTTGACAAGTGAGTGTCAACATTTTGGACGGAGCAAACTAGAGATACCATCGTATTTATATTAAATGTTTTTATTTAAAAAACGGAGATATTAGAAGTTAATTTAACTACAAAATTACAAAAACAAATTTCGCGAATTATACGTTGTTAAATCTATTCAACCTCATTCTTTATCGCGTACTTCAATTTGCATTTTTAAATCCCCAATTTCCGCATAATCCCTCACAAAGTAGGCGTTGGGAAGTGGGTCGAGTAATTATGGTGTAAACTGGGATCTCAACGTATCATCAGAGAAGGTTGATGCTGGTGACCGAAGAACTCGCTCCCCTAGCGAGGCACCAGTTTTCCTACCACTTTAAAGTGCACTACGGTTAAAATGGTGCACTTTTACGTAGGACTTGCTTCCGTTGCGAACTGGATGATTTTGAAGAAACAGGGGAGAAATTTGCTTGAGGGGGAGACCGTCACAGTTACTGTAAAATGTTACAATCACGGAGCATTGTGGGGGCTTTTGGAATTTTGTCATCGAAAAATCAAAGAAAACTGTAACTTATATCTAATATTTTATGAAGAAGTTGGTGTAAAACAATACCCACTTGCTCTTTCATACGATATATTAGTAACTATAGTGTTCAATTTAAGCATACAGTTTAAATTTGGGGGAAAAAACGCGATTTTTGGAGGAGCTTCTCCCTAAAATTTGTTCCTCGATTGTGACAAGGTTTCATTTTACGGGTGGATTGACGAATTTCCGGAACAAATGGAAAAGGATTCCTGCGTATTCTCTAACTGCTCTGGAAAATTGAAAAAAACTATTTCATGAGGAATTTTATGAACGATGCAATAAATTTGCTGGATATTCCTAGGCACATCTGCGATTTTCCTGGGAATAACTTGAGAGAAAATAACAAGGCACAGGGGTTTTAGGGATTGAAAAGTGGGCCAGCAGAGGGTTTGGCCTAAATTCATTCGTTAGCACACATTTTATTGGCGCCCTTTATACTAACAGAAATTGCCACCCAAAAAGGCAGCAAACTAAACTTCTTTGTATTTTTGGGATAAGTTATGTCCTACTTCGGTAAACTGGGACGCAACAAACGTTGAAATTAATTGAGCATGACTCTTCCTCAATTAATCAAGATGTGATGGCCACCAGACTTGCCTCATTTTTTGGGCCGGAGGCTGATGTGCAGCTTGAAAGTTCTGCTTCTGCAGGGGCAAGCTTATAGATTAGTCGGATAAGATGAACCAGAGAGAAAGGACTTTGTTCAAACTGCTCTAAAATCATGCTGCGTGGTAAACTTTAGTCGGTAACACGAAAGAGCCCCTGATGATAGACGTGATGTTTTGTTCTGTGATGAACTGTTGAGCATGGTAGAAGTGCTCTTTCAACTGTCATAGGCCATACTTTCTGTGTCGACGCTGCTTCACTTTAAAACTTGTTGTGAATTGGACCATTAATTGACTATGGGGTTAGTTTACCATGCAAACAGCAGCTCAATTTAATCTACAGTAAACAAGGTGGTCGCAAAAAAACCACCCAAGACTCCACCCATTAGTGTTGTCCGCTAAAACTGGGTTGTAATTATTCCCGAGTGCCGTATCTTCTACTCTCCAGCAATTGCAGAACCCAAATTTCCTTTTAAAAGAATTAGGAATTGCATCTAGTAACTAGTCAGTGCATTCAAAATAACACCAGGACCTGAATAAACCTTGTGTAGACTGTCAAAAATCTCTTCAGCCTAATTAAAATTTTTGAATCGTTTGAACATAAATATGTGCATTTTCATTAGACAAGCAAACGAAAATCCGATCAATTTAAAAGCAAACAAACAAGAAAAAGTTCCTGCTCCTGACACGGTTGCATATCGCTTGGAAATGGAAAGTCGATTGCCTCTCCTCCTCCTCCCCCTCCTACACAGTTTCGCCGACTTCCGCGTCACTCACATCGTCCATGCAGCCATTACTGATGCTACCGCTCACCATAGTGATGGGGTAGATACCCCCTCCTCCAGTTGATAGCATCGGCTATGCCACTGTATTATTTTTTTCCGCCTTTGTAGACAGGACTGCCAAAGTGCCTTTTCGCCAATGCAGTCGTGCCCCCACCGTCGCAAACCGTTCCGCGAGTCAAAAAGCCATCGAGATGAGTGGAGCGAGGCT
>NW_020170409.1:221975-288380 GCF_000524195.1 Echinococcus granulosus | reverse complement strand
AATTGCTTACACTAAATGCTCTTCCAATTTTCTAAAAATTACAAACGTCAATGGGGTTAAGCGCCGGGGTGGAGGAAAGATTAAGAACCGTCTTGTGAACCGAAAGGCCGCACTTCATTGCCACAAACTGAATAATTTTATGGAGAACACAGATGACACCTCTACTACTGTTTCCATTGATTTCTTCAGCACTGAAATTCTCGTTCACCCTTCTGCAGTTACTTCCAAGCCTTCATCAATCTTTGTAAAATGCGAAACAGAGTTACGATTCGGTAGCAAAATCATTTAGTTGCAATTTGCAGAAATTGCGAGGTGAGGGATGACACCGCACCTTTACTCAACTGTCTTAGCAAAAAAGTATTTATGAAATCGTGGTAGTGCATGAAATATCTACTGAATTAAAAGACTACGACCATAAATGATAAATCACTTCATTACGCTGAGGACGCAGCTGTCATTGAAGCAGTGCGACGATGAATACGATTAATGAATTCCGTTATAACTGTATTAATAGACCGATTTCCAACTCTAAATGAGACTTTTCTGCAAGTCTTGTTCTTGAAAGAAAAGGTAAATACAGGAAAGATTTCCAAATCACTAATGCTTTGAGAGTGACCGAATTGTTGTTTGGGACATTCACTAAATGGGAAGGAGGGAGGATGGAACACCCAAGGACGCAAAAGTCCTCTAATATTACAAAAAATTTAGTTTAAGGAGTTTCTTCTTTAAAGAAAGGGATATCAGGGAGGGGATAAAACTGTAACCCAAGTCGTTGATATTTCTCCTATATCGCACAATATAACTAATTCCAAAAACACGCCTGTCATATGGACATTATTTTTGGACAAAAGAGGCCACATAAATAGGTAACGAATAGGTTGATGTTTTTAGATTGATTTTTTGATTGAAAGAAAGAAGATAGAAGAAATTATTTAAGTACAAAGGTAAAGGACAAAGCATATAAAGGTCTCTATGACGGTATAGTCGCTCTTCATTATAAGTAACACATCTGCTCAATTCGGGACGGCCATCACAAAAGGCATGCATACATTTCCAGCTCTACAAAATGTTATCTAGTGCTTATATCATAACTTAAAGAGAGTATTTTTATACTAATCCACTGGAAAGGTAATGAGCTGGAAGTAATAAAGGTGAAGGAGTAATGCTGCTGTTTTTTTTAAATTAACCGCAAAGTTTTTTGCCGGGAACCGTAACGAAATGAAATCTGCGGAAACTATTCATGGAAAACCCGGCCTTTCCGCTAATTTGCAGTCTCATTTGAGGGCATTAGGACATTTTGGAGGCTTTTGGGAGGAAAAGTGAGGACACAGATCAGTCAGTTTTATACGTTACCTAGGAAATTCGAGACCTTGAATACATTTCATTCGATGTCGATACTTCCAATTGATCAACGAATTTCTTTTCCAAAAACTTGTTCATGGTTTCCTCCCACTAAATCAAGAGTAATCGTGATTACCCATCGCTATTAAATCCGAAAATGTTGCATTTGACTGCAGCTTAGCATTGAAAACACTTTTCAATTGCCTGTTGCACTTTTATGAGCCGATGTCAATAATTTTTATTTTGCCTGCTCTATTTTAGGCAAGTGTGTATTTAGCCTACTTTCTTTACTTTTACTGGTATTTTGTAAATTGCCATAGAACTGACCGACACTTTTTCACTGGAATTAAGCACTTAGGATCAGAAAAAGGTAGCTGGTAGAAAGTGGAGCATTAAATGCGCAAGTGCCCACCAAGATTACATTCATTTTGTTCAAGCTGACAGTCCTCCTCGCACTTGATGAGCTGGGAGGTGTTTTCGACGTCATCGTTGACGTCAGTGGTAGTAGATTCGCGGAAGAGGCGACATAGGCCGGTGGAATGTCGTTGGGACCGTTTTGAGAAGGCGAGGCCCTGACAGCTCGGTGTCCCAGCACACGATTCGCGACACTGCTCCAGGGAGATATGACGCTCTAGTCGGAATTCATTTGCCCTAGCGTAGAAATTCAAGATAGGGTCCACGGGCTTGAAACAGCGATTCTCGTCTGAGGAGAAGAAGCAATTCACAGTAAAAATTACAGACCTGGGTCTTCTTTTGTTGGCCCTTTGTTGTAAATTAGACATTTATTCTTCTGCATGTGAGAACTGCTTAGTAAACTTTTTCTAGCAGACATAGCTGACAGCACAAATCAAACAAAGATGGACCTTTTCATTAGTACTTTCCTTATTTTTTTGAATTTTTTTCAAGAAAACTTCCATTACCTTTCTTCAAATTGAGGCTCTTTGTTTAAAGATCCGCTGGTAGCAGCGCTTACTCTCGTAAAACGGTCTCAAATTTCTTGTATTTCCTTAGCGAACTTCGCCAAAAGGTAGTGGCAAACATATTCAAACATAACAAAAAATAGTACATAATGACATTACCACGTCTGCAGGACGTTAGAAATCGTTGCCATGCTCTAGGAAATAGGGTCATCATTTTTAGCGCCTACTTCCTCAATCATTTATTTTGACTTTTCCTGTACCTGTCTTTTATCACAATAGTGGCCATTTACATCTCCTTCACCTTGCTCTTGAGGGTAATGCACTTTATTTCGTATTAGATATTTTAGAAACCTTACTTTTCGTAAGTGTGACAGATTGGACATGTCGGCCTTAGTTGGAAAAACAATATTTCATTTTTTGTGATCATAGGCAGAGGCACCTGTAGTCCATGTTTCATTTTAACCGTCGCTTTTGTAGCCATCCTCTTTCACCTCATTGATGTTGATCCTTTAGTTTCAGTGTTTTAGCCTTACTGATCGTGAATTTTATGGCTTAGAATCCAATCTCACGGTTTTTTGCTGCACTTTTTATGTAGGGCGTCTTCCATCCATTATATCTCAAATTGAAAATATAAATTTTTAAGTCCCTATGTTCTGCTAAACGAGATAATGATAGCTTATTTTAATCACTCCATCTTATATACGCTAATTTCATAATGGCACCACGACACTGTCTTTTGGTGGGTGATATATGCCAGTAAAAGAGTAAGTCCAATTCACTAATTCACAGGGGAGAGTATTTTAGGACGTGGTCACACCTGAGTCGTGCATAATTACCCAGTCATTTCCATTGACACAGGACCCTCTCAGTTCTTCTGCACGCCTATAATTAAGCCACCTGGTGACTCGCAGCCTCTTTATTTCTTTCAAGTATGACTTTGCCTTGCACTCGCCAAGCTCAACTGTAGGAATCAATTTGGTCAACAGCGCCATCCAAAGTAACTCATCTATAAAAATCCGCAGGAGTTATAATGAGTTTCGTGAAAGATAACCGTCTTGCCCATATCCTTCGTTTTGATTTACACAAACTGATGGCTTATTTCCACGGTCGCCAGGATAGTACCTATTTACTACCATCATGTTTTTCCAGCTGGACCAGTTTTTTTCAAGTTATGATACAGCCCTTTTACTTTTTGAAAAGCAGTTGGATCCAAATTATGACGTCAAGTCCACTTTGTCAGAACGTGAAAAGCGTTTTTAGAATATGAATTCATATGATTCGACAAGAAGTAGACGCTAGATTTTGGGAAACTATGCCCTCTCTTCTTCACCCCGCTTTTGTAATCATCAAGTTTGAGGTACCCTAAATGGGATTTCTCTATTTTTAACTGCGATGCAAGAATATATGATTTAAGTGTTTGGTTGACTATATAGGCCTTTCCTCTTTTGCGATTCGGCCTCACCAAAGGTACCGGGGGTCCTACTCATGCCATCTATGCTGATTTTGCATCAGCCCCTCCGCACGTCGGTAATACAGCTGTTTATCATTTTAAATACCCTGAAAGATATTCAGGAGCAATTCAAGTGTCTCCAAAAACCTGCTCTTAGCTGCCACCATTTTTATGGTATAAGATTTATAACCTGAAGCAGCCAACCATACAGAAAGGAAATTGTATGGAAAAGTATTCCTGCCTAGAATATGCATGAATAGATAACGAGCCCTGCGAAACAGGGACTTCTCTTCCATGTCCTTCTCACTTATTAATTTTGGAGTTTTCAAGCTATTGCCCATTGTCAAAATTTGTAGTGTAGATTATTGTGGTTCGAAAGCTGACTCCGAACTCATTCGCCCAGAAGAGCCGACGCTTTAGGACCTTTTTGATCTGGTGCATGTGGGAACGAGGTTGATCTTTTGGAATAAGGACCTTCTTTTATCACGCCACTTTAAGAGCTCTTCATTTGAAAACTGCTTTTCTTCAACACTTACCTACTCGTAACTCCTCTTTTATACTGATCTAATTTGAGAAAATTGCATGGTTATTGGTGCCAAAATCATCAAATGAACCTACTTGTCGATCCCAAAAATTGAACTTCATCTTTTGAAATAGTCACTTTGTTAAATCTTCCCCAACCTTCGAGTCATGGTAATGACCTATTTTGAGACTTACTGACAGGTGGCGCTGATTTTATCACTCGTCATCATTGAGACGACACTTATTTGAATTTCCCTTCAAAATGTGACAAAAATGATTAATTAATTAAAAGGTATAAGACCTTTCATGTACATAGCATGTGGCTCAATGATTTCCGTATATCCGATTCAGTCAAACTAAGGAACATACCATTTTTTTCAAGAATCACTCTTGCCCTCTACAGAGGTAAGTCAAACCAAAGTACGATTCCTTTTCATCATACACTGAATTAGTAAATCAATCCGAGAGCCCAACTCATGCAAAAGTGATTAGGATGTCAATGTAATGCTATTCTTTTCAAAGGGAGGATGGTGCTTCGAGAGGCATGAGTCGAACGGCATTGTGAAAGCACAAAAAGGCCATTCGGTGGCGTACTTAACAAGAAACTTAAAATTATGCACATAGGCCCTGTTTACGTGGGATATCATTATCGGGGCTTCATTATGGCGCTTTAAAACTGACACATAACATTCACAACTCTCCTTCTCAAGCCCTATTTGAAAGCCTTTTGGTAGTCAAATTCCTTGCTTAACACCGGATTTTCTTGTTTTCCATAAAAAATAAGGAACTAATCTAATTAATGAATTTAATCTCTATTTATGGCAGGTCATTCAATTTTAAATAGATTTTTTCGGTCGTAAGCCTACCTCTAAGTAAATGTTGATGCTAGCTTCATATATTGAGGACTTCCAGTTTTCTTATCTAATAGCGCACATCACATATGACAGCATTTGTTACAATAGAGTAACTGGAAAAGAAAAACAAACGTAATATTATGTTACAGCAAGAAGATTTCTAGGCTGTGACGGCTGATCTTCCTCTAGTGCAGAACTTAGTAGTGAATACCTTAACAAAGTGGCGAAACCTCACGATAAAAATTCCATTTAATGGATTTCCGTTTTACTTATGCTCAGTGGAGCAGGAATTATCTCATCAAACAACGGACGTGTAAGCATATTTTAAGCATTCAGCTATCTGTCCTTTTGTGCTGCCAAAAAATCGTGCATATACCTTTATACTCCTATTACCATCTTCAGGAGTAGTTCATGTACAACAAGGAGACTCTGAGAGACGTACTTTTTCGGACATAGATGGCAAGCAGACAGAGTTGAAGGGGCTGTTGCTGGCGACGCAACAGGAGCCACCGGCCGTGGAGAGGAGTAGCGCAGTGGACGGTTGCGCTGTTGACGCTGTGGAGATCGGAGGTGGCGGTATTGCACAGTGAATAGGCGTCCCATGGCAGTCCTGCCGTAACCTTCACCCCACCGCCGTAGTGCGTCACGCTGTGCATGTACGTCGTCACGAATACTTCGAGGTCAGAGACGTCTGAAAAAGCCGTAATTTTGAGCCATCAAAATTGGCCATTCGATTAAGAAAGCAATTATCAGTCACTAAATCAACCGTCGGTCTAATTAATCACTCCTTTACCTATTTACTCCAATAATCCCTTACTTATTTCTTATCTTTAATTCTAGTGCACCTACCTCCTCAAAGACCATAAAGCCACTAGCTTATTCCTTCCTTCATTTACCCACTCAGTTATTTAACAACTCCTAGCTCATTCATTCAGTCGTTTCACCAACTCAGCCGCTCTTTCATTTTATTTGTGTCATTAATTTAATCGAGCTTTTGTCCCGGGCTTAGCCATTCGTCCCTGACTAATATCTTCAACCTCCCTCTTAAGCGGATACTAATTTGCGTTTGCCTTAGTTTTGATAGCAATTTTTAAACACCATCTTAACTGACAGAAGAAAAATCTATTCAATAAGGTTGGCTGTAGAGTTCGGTCAGCTCTTTTTATTCAAGCAAAAAACCGTTTAACGAGGTTGTCATTTGTTTCTGCGAAGTCAAATATCCAAATACGTCACCCTCTACATCGACATTGTAGTAGGCGGGACTCGCAGAGCTCATGGCGCTGTGGACACGTCAATCGGCAACCGGCACAACAATGCCCTAACGTACTTTGATAAAGCCTTACAATAGGAAGAGCTAGGACGCCAAATCTTCCAGCCGTCCATTCAGCATGCAAAGCGTTAGGGGCTTACTAAAGCGATTATAAATTTTGGCCTATCTTGAGACAAACAGTAAACTCATTTAAGGTTTATTTGCAAGTCTAATTTCTATCCCAAAGGGTGGACACAATATCTATTTATTAGGGGTTTTGATACCAACCACCCAAATTAATGACTCGAGCTGTCTGGGCGCGTAGTCTCCACGATGGAACCGGTAATAAAACTTGTACAGCACGTCATGTATTTACAAAACTTGGAATAATGCACCTCTTCAAAGGCCAAATGCAATATGCAAAATTTTGTTTTATGAATAGTGATTAATTGAACAGTAAAGGCTTTTAGTGGCTAAAGCATGTCCTTTGGTCACGCAATAGTCGACATTTATTTCACGCAGCACTTGTACGGAACTGTCAGCTATGCATTTTTGAAGGTTTTAAGTGGCATACCAATGATATCAGGATAAAGCAGGGACCTTGGAGATGACTCTAGTGCCTTTTGGTGCTGGTTTAAACTAGGGTGGTGCTTTCAACCGACAAGTCTGACAGAAAAGGGGAAACCCATTTTTGCCCTTTCTTTAAATATAGAGTACCAAAATATATGAACAGTAAATACTGCATTCGAATTTCTGCAAAGGTGTCTTACATTACAACAAAATACATTAAGATTTTGGACTTATTTATGGGGGTTGTTTCGATATATAATTTAACCATCAAGTCACTCAGTATTGAAGCGTCGAGTTGTCTCCTTGAAGTGCCATATAATTAGTGCAATAAGGTGGTATTAGGAGAAGCTGATAAAATGAGCCCTGCTCAATGAACAACTCGGTGAGCTCAACCCCAAAATTCGCCTTTTAGCTGCTTCCAAAATCTGCCGACGATTCAGTCCAGCCTGTTTAAACTTTTCGATAGTCACGGTACTTGCATCATTCCAATTTAACTTATGGTGAATTTATTGTCAAATTACAAGTCTACTTTTAAACAAGGTCCAAAAAACCTAAGGCAATTTTTCACATGATTATTATAGTTACTTCAATCCATTACCACATAACGATGCTGAGGCGACGTAAAGCCCTTTAGCCATGCACCCGAGGCGGGAACTTAGAGACGCAATCTTCGATGCTTCCTTGCTTCGTAAGGCACTAATTTTTATGTGCTCTTTCCTTTTATGAAACAAATTGCTGTAGCTGACATTTTTAGGAAATGAATTACAAAAAAGTGGAGTCAAGAAGTGGACGTAATTTGACACTTAATGCATCGGACTGTACAGGGATTGAATTCTCTGAGGAGGTGAGTGGCGTTGTTCTAGCCGGACTATTCCTCAACTGTGCCGCAAAAATGACTAAAAATCCCTCGATTACAATGTATTTTTGTAATTATAGATAGCCTAAAGTGTTACATGAAATGAATTTGTGAAAGAACCATGATTTTGCCCTATAGCATAAAGTGGAACCGAGGCTTTTGAATTGGAAAATAAAAGAAGAGGTTTAAAGCAAGGGAATAGCGCTTTTTTCTCACAGTTTCCCCAATTTTGTGTATGTGCACGAATTGCAGCGTTTAAACAAGCTCTGCATATCTTCGACGCAACTATTTGTCTATACACACGAGCTATCCTAAGATAACTTACCTTTCCTAGTGTTCCACATGAGGAGAGTTTTGTGTGAATGATTAGGTTCTTTGTTTTCACAGAAAGATTCGTCACCCATGCAAGTTCACGATGAGCTATGAGCAGACAAGACATCTGTGTTCAGGAGTTTTACGTTTTAGTTGAATGTTTGCTTGATAGGATGCTTTGGTAGTGGGTTAGAAGCCACCACGGTCAGGACCGTCACCAACGCACTGTTCTCGAAGCCCTTCCTGAGTACTTGCTGCTAATAAGCGGGTATCTTGTTTACAAGAAACGGCATTAATGTAAGTTTTTTTTCATGCACGCAATGCTTTTGTTGCTTACTGCTTTAATTAAATTCACATAGACTGGTCCACAGGAAACAGTGGGATTTCTTCGACCCATTACGACGGTGACATTTTTTCTCGCTTTTACAACTTCACAATTATGGACTAATGTTCGATTGGAGGTAGTCTAGAGAGGTAAGAAAAACGGACTACCAAAGGAGGATTTTTTAGAAAATGGTACCTGCGGTGTTGGAGTTGTGGACGAGGTAGATCTCCGTGATGTTCTGCGTAACGACGCCGAGATCGATGACGAGCCAACTGAAGCCGTCAGGGTCGAAGTGGCCCATCTTAGAGTGAAAGCAGGTCGGTAGGTTTACGCCCTCCTCCTCGTCGATGGCATAGGTTGGTAAACTGTCCTCCGCCACGGAATTGGCGTAGGCCCTGGCATTCTTCAAACTCAGCAATTGAACTCCTGTGGCGTTAGGAAACAAAAATCGTGTCATAAATGAGCATTGTTTATTTGTACTTTTGATAGGTGACATTAGATTATTTATTTTGCGAAGGTCGCTTAAGAGTTCGCTGTTAGAGATAGAGCAGTGAAGGCCAGACAGTGGATGGAACAAGGAGAAGAGCACACCTTATTGTCCGCCATGTCTTAAATGTTCTCGTTTGTTATAGACTAGTACTTGCTGTCAGATTTTATCTCAGTCTGAATAAAAAAATAAGCTTAGCTTATGCTTTTCGGAAAATGATCTCATGAAACACGATCACGCCACGTTTACTACCAATGCACTTTCTCAGCATGGATACATGTTTGCATCATAGTCAGCCCTTCGATAATGAAGGTGTATGCAGAACCCATTTTCATCGCCAAAGTAATTTATTCGTCTGATAGGCTGCTAAGATATTTATGCTAAATAATGAATATTTTCGCAAACGGTTGCGTAAAATGGCAAGATGTATCCATGTAAATCTAAATTTAGAGCTGGTAGCTACATCAATAACCGTTATATATCCTTCTTTGATTTGTGTAACCTTTGAAGACTGCTTACAATCAACCTACTTCTATTTCGCACATGAAAAGCAATTCCTCAAAATGCAGAAATGTTATTTAAAATTGTTTTTAAAAGCAGAATATCTGACTTTGTGAGAATGAACGCTGACTGAAATGTGTCGAGGGCAATTGTTCGCCAGTACAGCCTCAGCGTTGCGCGACGCACTTTCTGGCGAGCGAAAGTACCGGCAAGCACAGCTCAACTGTGACCGATCGATATCGATTCGCTGTGGTTTATTGAAGATCGATACAAACGGTTTATACCCTTTGGACATGCTAATATGCAATTATTATTAGAGCCGGGTTTTATTTTACGACTTCATACGTCATCGGCAAGCATTTATGCCATTTTTTGAGTTTTAGGAGATGTTTAAAAAACCCGAGCGTATAACTAATTAAAAGCAGCCATTTGTCCTTCTTTTTCAGAAATTGGAGATAGCGCAGATTCACGAAAAGAATTTAGTTACCTCAATTTGCTGGCATCAAAGTTTGCATAGGAAGAAATAAAGGTAATGATTTTCCCGCACCTACTTTATTACCACTACATTTATCATATTAGCATGCTTGTTATGAGTTTAACAGATGCAATTCTTTTTGTAAAACTTGGAATTAGTAAAGTCATTAACAACAAGTGTAGAAATTAAGGTGATAGATGAAATGATTAGTACTGACTTTGACTGTAGCGCTTCGAGACTTCCAGAAGGGTTGGGCTGCCTAGAGGCTGTACGACCTGACAAAGGTACAAAGGCGTAGCCTCAAGTGCCCGCAAAAGCAAACAACAAACTGCCAAAGTATTACTCAGACGCTTTGGGATATGAGCCGTAGATAAAACTACTATGCGGTGTACATCATGCCGCAGACTACTAGAGCCTGTGGAGAGAACCTCGTCTATCAACTGACTCGTTTTAAGCTTATCCACAGAAAATGCATTCGCACTTTTTGTAAAAATTTATTTGAAAAAGTCCACTTAAGTGGTAGATGTGGAGCAGCAATAGTAAATACGATATGGCCTACTGGGCAACGAATCTACATAATTATATCCTAAAAAACCAACTTAATGTTAAATCCTTCGTTTGTTCACCCAGTGATTTGCAACTCGCCATCAACGCCCATCACAGTGAGCACCTAAACAGTTGATGTTGAATGGGTATTCGCTCGACTTAAAATGCCATTGCCAGTGATGTGTATTGGTTGGCTTCCACTGGCAGGGCGCTGAATAGGTAAGGCGTTTGGTTTGGTAAAAAAGGCCTTCCAAATATTCAAGCGGCTGCTGGAATAGTGTGCGGCATGGAGGAGCAAATTCAAAGTTACGACAAATGTCGCAGGCAGGTGGAAGCCTAAGCAATGCATAAAGGTACCCAGTTTACAAGTTAAGTGTCGGAACAAGGCAAATCTCATAAAACAACAATCTGATAAGGCCTGCTTGGAGCTCTCAAAAACGCATGAGCGCATAAGTAGTCCAAGTTACCTAACACTGTTTATATTGAGATGAAATTCCCGCCATCTTTTAAATATTTCATCATTTAACCCTACAAATTCCTTTTGATAGACGTTTAATTAATGAAAAATTGGTGTTTATTTTTTTCAAATCAAAAATAGAGCAAAAAAATCATTTTTTATATCGCCTAAAATTAGTTGTCTCGTGATCAGTTATGAGGTTTCCCTGCAGGCAGACATGCTAAAATTTCATTTTGGGGGAAAAATTTTGCTCATTTAGCACTGCCGCTCCTGTATTTTGTTCATGTTCCGCACTTTAAAATGGGCATTCCCTTATAGGTGTCATCCGAGTTGATAGTTGCGTAATGCCTGACACATATCAGCGCTTAAAACACATTCGCCACTCGAAATATATATTCTCGAAAGCATTGCCGTCAACATAGCCTCTTTCCCCTTATAACTGAGCTGTAAGCCACAAACAGATGGATTATTTTAGAGCAATCAAATAGACGTAGGATGAACTTATTCGGGAGGGAATTACATTTTGTAGTCTCTAAGCAGCATACCCATAGATATAACACTTTACATAGGCTTTTGCGGTTGCTCTCCCCCGAGACCCAGCTGGCAAGCGCAATAGAAATCCATTTATAGCAGTTTTAGGTCTTTCCCATTCTAGGCAGGATGAGAAGAGCTATATTTTATTGAGTGAAATTGTGACCGTTGGCCGCATTATCATGTTGTCTATTTCCATTTGGTGCACCAATCAAATTCGGACACTATGTCGCAGCACAACAGGTAACGAATTATATTTTTTCTCTGACGCCGGGGTGTTTTTTTTCAAAAACAGCTTATAATCCTTTACTTCAAAAACAAAAAAGGCGCATTTCTGTGTTTGGTTTCCCGTCATCGGAATAGGCAACCTATTTTGCATTTAAAGTTGCCCTATTAATGTACTCATCTTTAAAAAAACCAAACACTAGTGGCCAAGTCTGGACAGACATGGCTCCAAACTGGATTTGAAAAAGCCATTTAGCTAAGCTTTAATTCACTTATTTTGGAACATTACGTCGTAATTTCTATAAAACAACGGAAAAAATATATTTTTAAATGTTAATGCTCTTATTGAAAATAGTTTTTTTAGTGGAAAAATTAATCGTTTAATGGGAGATATAAAAGTAACTTCTGACTTCGAGCTACGAAAGTCTATAAACGTGCCCAATCAACCGCAGATGACACATCGACTGATAATGCAGTCATCAACATACTCGAGGAGTTGATAGATCCGGTGAATAGAGCGAGAGTAAAGAAGCCAAGGAGGACCATGTCGACGGGCGGAGACAGCAACCGCGACGGCAGGGCAGGTTGTGTGCTGGTTTGTGTGGGTGTGTGGTGTGCTGATATGGCCATGGGCACTTTCCTCACCAACCAATCACAGAGCTCCTAGCTTGATACGTCCACTTCGCACCCGCCTGCACTTGTTCATGACTGCTGGGGAGTCCTCGCCACTTTACCCTTCACTCATCAAAGAAATGGCTGGCAATCATTCGGAATTGCCAATAGGTGTCTGCACCTGAGGGATCGTAATTGTGACAAAGTTCTTCAGCACGGTAGCCTACATGCGTCTGGCATACTACTAATCCATGTCTGTATTGGTGGCGGTCGAGCTTCCAATCGTTTAGCTCTTCTGTGTGCTCAAAATATATTTCTTTCTTAATTCCACAATCTCCTCATGCTTCTAGAGAACCCTCCATTTCCCCAGTCCTTATGCTTACTTTGGCTTTCACCCAACATGATCATGTTTTACTATCAAAAGAAAGTCAACGAGCATTTCAGTTGAGCACAGAATTTTGAGTCACTGGTTTTCTGAAAGTAATTAGAATCTTCTCTATTTTGTCCTCTATTATCTTAGTCTATTAAATAGTTTTAGAGACCTTCATAGACCTCTCCTTACCTAGACTAACATTTTCACTCAAAATGGCGAACAAGAAGATGAAGCTTTAGTCGATTAAAAAGGGAAGATTATTTGGAATCGCATTTGGAAAGTACCCTAGCATCAATAGAATTGCTTGTATAATTATCCTTTCTATCGAGGTGCTTAAGGATAAGATTTGTGACCTCAAAGTAAAAGGGGAGAAACCAGTGTGGAACAGGGCCCCTGATGTAAAAAAGAATCGAAAATCCCACCAGCGAACTTAAAAGATCAACCCTCCTAATTTATTGAGAATGTTTAGTTGTACACTTAAAAACACAAATGACACCTGGAGAAGCCTGTTAAAAATACCAGAATGCATTCCTTCCCACTGGGACACTTAACTTTTGCCATTAGTCGCACTTAAATCTTCAAGTTCTGGAACTACTTTGGAGTTCTAAATTGGTTGGTTTTCTTCACGGGCGGAACCCATCTGCTCGGACCCACTGCAAAATTTTAAGATAAAGAAAAAAACTTCAAATGTAGCTAATTACGACACCCTGAAAGAACAGTCAGAAGGTCTACGGGAAGAGTGATTCAATTTCTAAATAGTTGATTTTTCACTAAATTTTGCTGTGATGATCATGGCCAATCTGAAGAGTGGTGCCATGAAAATAACTCTTCCGGTTCTTGAAGCATGTTAATAAAGCTCACGGTGTTAAGCGAATAATTTCAGTTGCTGGTTGTTCATGGTAGCGATCGTGATTTTTTGAGCTTTTAGCTACTTCGTTCTTGGGTGCCAAAATCCAAAGCCTCACAAAATCTTAGAGGTTAACTCTGCTCTTGCATAGGATTTGCCATTTCATCCCCAAATTAACGACGATTAGCTCATCCCTGGACCAGAGTATATTTGAGGAAGTGTTTATTTACACAAACTCTAACTCACTCTGGATCCCCTGAAAAATTCCCTTTTCGTACACTACTAAAGCCCACTATCAATCAGCATTTGAAATGCTAAAATCTCTAGAAAGATATACTTAAATAACCATTAAACTAAACTATGGTCACTCACCAGAACGTAAGTGTCTACGTCGAACCGCATTCTGTCAGTGCTACGAAATCAACAAACTTAACAGCCTGTCTGGCTATGGGATTAAAATAAGCCATTTAGACTAGGTTTGGCTATTACACTTAGTTCTGCCTACACCCATAACTCCGCTTTCCTTTTACAAGAAAACAACAACAAAGTTGCCATAATGGCCATTATTTTACAATGAGATGAAATTATTTGAACAGTAAGTTATAATCTATTTCTGCTTATTCGGATTACTGTTTCCCCCATTGTTTCGTTAAAATTTCCCTCTTTATTCCCTGTTAAGTCTTCCACCTCTTGCTGACCTTACCGCCCGCTCAAAAACGGAAACAAAAGAGGAGGCTCTGTTGATGAAACTAAGACGATTCATTGAAATTGTATTCCAAACGTGTCGGGAGGAAGAGTGATAAAATTCCTGCTGCAATTTTTGCAACATTGTCATTGCAGATGCACGATGAGGAAGAAGTACACCTCGAATGAGATGTGGGTTCACTACGTGCACAAATCGCCCACTGAATGTCGTTTAAAGAAATAAGTTCAGTCCGAATAACAATAGTAATGGAATTACCTTGTATCATCCCCAATTATTCCCGACCCACCCCATGCACGTCTTACAGAGTGGGCTAGGAACAAAATGATGAACGAAAACCTTACTTATATTGCACAACTATTTGTCTAACTAATTGTTGAGAGAAAAAGTTAGTGTCGTGATCATGACATTGGTAAATGGAGCACGATATGGCTCGCCTAGAAGCCCTAATGCCAGGTTGGCGTGACGACCATTTCACGCAGCACCATTGGTCATGCCCCTGAATCATTGACACTTTAGTACAACCACTTTCTTCCCAAACCATCTGTACCTCATGGCAGTTAACTGCTGCTGTCGCAGACTCGGAGCGTGGAACTGAAGGCCCTTTCACGCTGAGACAAAACTTACAAGCTCTCAAGGGCAATGATGCTTATAAAGGCAGGCAGTAGTTGACAATTCAAAAATGCCGCCAAGCAAAGTACTCAAAATTGTCAATAAAACATGAAATATGTATCCATTCCTTGAGCAATTTCGAGCCCATTTTGTCAAACTCACTTGATTTCGCCCAACTGTAAGTGGTGACTGAGTGAACGTTTAGTATGCTAGGAGTTTTTTTTGTATTATAAGCACGTTTGAAACATTTTACCTGCTCCTAAATGCCGTCAAGATTCACCCTAAAATATTGAAGTTGTTGTTGACATTTCAATAGTGCTAGCTACTAGTTTGTGGACTCAAAGGTAAACTGAAAGAACTAAGTTTTGTGTGACTGACGCTCCAGGTAATGTCGCGATGACAGTCCTCCTCGTCATACGTCAACTCTTCCCTGATAAGTGACGGGGGCATCTTCCACGCCCAGTTGTGTTCTACTCTTTTCAATCACCTCATTAAAAATAGAATCACCATAAATTCAAAAAGAATTATAAAGTGATCACATAGTTAAGAAAGTTGCCTTTGCAAGACACTAATTCTGTTTAACGTGTCACCTCTCCTGAGTCTTTGGTTCGTTTTTCCTGTGAAACCTCCGCGTATTTGCGCAACACCAATGGCGTTTGAACAAAAACCTGTTAAAAGTATCACGTTTTACCACAACCATGTTGTAAATTTACCTCAAACTATTTTATTGCAACAACTTAAAGCAACCACTGTTTCCGAGCCCATAAATGAAGACGGGGAGTCAACGGAAGGGAGTTAACATCAGTAATGAGGAATACGTATATGATCGACTCTTCCTTCGCACAGCCGGCCATTACAAACACAATCCGGAAGTTATAATCCGGTGGGATTTTTATAATAGCTCTAATGATGCATACATTTCGTCGGGTCGAGACGGTTTTTTGTCTATATTTGTGGGCCACTTTTTGGAACCACTGAGCATCTTGAGGGGATGCAGAAGCTCCTGCGTGTTTTTGGGTCTGAGATCAGGAGGGCAATAAGTTTGTTTACTCCGTAGAATATTGCTCTAAAGGAACACCATGACTTCACAATTGTGCTTTGCTATCAGTTTCTAATTTAAGTTAAAATTTTGTCGGCTACAAGGGTCTCAGAGCTAAAATACTAACTGTCTCTATTATTCTGATATTTTAAAAACTTTTAAAAAACGGGGGAAAAATTACCACCATCTACTCAATCACCATTGTTAAGAAATGACTTGTTGGAATCGGTGGAAATGCCAGGCATGGGTAGGGAAATGGGGAAGATCACATCGCTGCCGCGGAAAACGAACCTGTTGAACATCAAAATCGTTGGGTAGTTTGAACAGAATCGGCTAATCTTTTGGATTATTTCTTTAAATCACCAGTCTCATAACCTTTTCAAGAGATTAAAAAGGCTGCAACCTGGAACCCATAAATCTGCATACCTGGTCCAAAAAATAGCTTTTTTATTCTAGCAAAGCGTGAGTTAACGTCACTAGAAAATGCCACCTGAAACGATTCCGCCCTAGCTCCCCTGTATTTGTGGAGTGTCTTTTTAGCAATGTTTTGGATGCTTTCGACGTCACGGATCTATTGGGAGGATAAAAAGGTATACATTAAAAACTGCAATTAATCAAGCAGAGGAGATCTCTTTAACCAAGAGGACGAAGGATCCCGCGTTTGAAGGGATACTCATTTCGAATGCCAAGCCATCATGTCTACCGTAGGGCGAGTCTCAGATTCATCAGAGCGATTGTTTTAAGTTATGAATGCCAGTTGAAAACAAAAATTGCAGGCCATTAATGCTTGATGAGACGGTGTCTCAGGAGTCTGTGGAGCTCAGAACCGCCCTGGATTCATAAAATGAATTTTATACACTATAGAGCACTTTTTGTCTCGAAAAGTCATTTATCCGGATATATCAATTTAAAGTCCAAGTGGGCGGAGCATGAGCTGCATATCTTTACCCCATGGTAATTGCATGCAGTTGGAAACTACATCCATGTGGCACTATTTATAAAACTAATTTTGAGCTTTTACTTGCAAAGGTGCTTAAAATATGAGTGTTCTTATTTAGTAAATTCGGCACCCCGACCTTCAGAATGATCCTGGCTTAAAGTATGCTGTTAAGGATGGCTGCACTTCATTCAAGAATTATTAGGAATGGATAACCTGGTATTTACGTTCCCAATTTCACTAATTATTTTACTGATTTTCGTCCATAATTCGCTATTTTCCGACTGATAGGTCATTTTTTGGCCAAATCTTAGCAGTTCCCTGTCAACGGTGGTAAATTTGGATGTATTTTCTTCATTCGTCGCAGTTCAGATTTTTTAAATCTTGTTTTTAGCATCAAAATACTGATTTACTAACAAAATTTAAAAAACAATGCTCTCAGATAAAAATTCACTTATCAATCTGGAAAGTGTCGTCACTCTTTTTGTGTTATCAATTCATTGACAAATGCGATAAGTTGTCACGCTAAAATTAGCACTGCTAAATTGGAAAAAGAAAGTTTTAGATTCACGGGCACATCGACTGTTTTCGTAGTCCGGTCTATGAACGGTGAAAGATCATGTGCCATATGGTTGTGGATGTCATGGGTGACAGCTCATCCAGCCAGTAACTTGAGCTCAACTGTGATTGGTTGCCTCGACAGTGGAGTGATTGGCCGATGCCTCACCCGATGCAGGGCTCAGTGGGAACGCGATACCGCCGGAGCATCACAGTATGTCATCTCCTCAACGTTTTTTCCGTTGACTTTTCCTTAAAAGTGCGTTTTGATTTTATTTTCATAACCTGTTTGTGCTGTATGACATCTTACGGCCATTGTTTGTTTTGAAGGTCATTTTAAGAGTGTATGTCTTGATTTTACATGAAACACTTTCTCTGCTATCATTCTTTAAAGGTTCTCTTTCATGGCCTCTGTCGAAAACTTGGATGAATAGTGCAACAGCTTAAATCGAGATTTTTATACCAAAAGCCCTATGAACATCTCCGAAATCCACTGAAAAAGCGAACAAGTAGGACTTGGTAAATACCAAGCAGAGATAACCTGCCCAAATTTGGTTGATTAACTTATTTCAGATTTTGGTGAGTTGATAAAAGTGAACAAATCTTTGTAAGGGTACACAAATTTAAATGTATTTTTTAGTTCCTTAAAACTTGTCTAATCTAGTGTAGAGTATAGTGGCAACCACGGCCTCCTCAACGACTTTTTGGAATGCGCAAGTCTGATTAGAACTTTAGCACAATTACGCAGAAGGGTTGATAGGCTTTGGACAGAAATGATGTAAGCAGACAGTTGTGCAACTAAGGTGTGCGGATCAAAAATTGCGTTGAGGGCCCACGTTGACAAACAGACAAACAACTATCATTCTGTCATCCGACCCTTTGATGACCTTTAATCCACTGACCCTTATTAATATATCTTCTACACACTTAACTATTAGTCAATTTGCGACCAGATTAGCGGGGATTGGATTGTAGTTCTTTACTTATATAAAGTAATCTGGTTTCTGTCCTTTAGCTAACGAGTGACCAAAACTTGTTTCTGTGATAGATCTTCCGGATGAGCGAGAAGTTTCTCCATTTGAGGCGAGGGTGCTAAACAGCCTGTCTTTCCTCTTTTCTTATGCTCGGGTAATTACTTGCATTAGTTGGGTGAATAGAGAGAACGTTTAGAGGTAGAGATAAATGCTTTGGCTTACGTGTCTCGTATTTATCATTTCTTCTCCCACTGCTGCGTTTTAAGCTTAAATTTGCAATTGGCCGTCTAGAAGAGAAGGGCAACGTCTCTCCTTCCACCCCATTTCGCCTCCACCATCTCCACTTGTATTTTACTCTATCTGACAAAGAAATGCTTGAGTTTACTGACTACATCTCTATAAAAAGCCAATTGTATTCTGCTATTGAGCAATAGGTAAGCGTCCCTATTTCAACTTTGGTAAAAATGCCAATGTTTACTACTTAATGTCTTACAAGTAGGCTTCGGAATTATTAGGTTTACTCAATGCTCCCATTCAAGTAAGATTTGAACTCGAGGCACATAATGGGAAGTCGAGTCATCCTAAACAATGCAGGCTTAAAAAGTGAAAGGTCTATTGCCTTTTGTTCTCTGACAGGGTAAAAATGCAAAGAATTGACTACCTTACCATTCCTGTACGTGGGCATCCTTACGACAAATTTAACTCAGTATTAATCTTCCAACAAGTGCATGACTTCGAGATACAGAGCCAAAGTTTAGTCGTACAAAACGATAGTGCATATTTTACTAATAATTGCTTCCTTACACTTTCTCCTCAAATACCTCTGTCCTTCTCATTCTCCTCAGACTATTTTCGTCTGGTCTTGTTATTTTTATCAGCTCCCCTGATGTGACCTTACGGAACTAAAAAAGTAAGTTGCATACAACAATGGGGTTAGATTCATAAATGCTCGACTGCCATCTGTCATCCCAGCTTCCCTCTATCTCGTCCCAAAATTGGTTGGTTAATTTTAGCCGCGAAGTTCCTTCTTTATGCTTTGGTTCATAAATAGGGGTAAGGAAGATTGATTTTTTGAGTTTGTAAAGTTAAATCACACTGTGTTATGATGCAAGTACCATACAAGAAAGCGTTGTCCATGGTTAAATCAGCTCAACTGAGTATGCATGGTCAAAATCAACCAAATCACAAAATTTTTTGTCCTCTTTTTAATGATGTCATGACGTTGACCAACTGGATTTGCCTCCTTCTGTTGCACTTTGCTACTAATGGGCGTTAGGAAGAACAACTTAGCTAACGCAGACTTTGCTGTCGCAGGAGACTTAGTAGTTGAATTTTCAGGTTTCCTTTCTTGTAGATTTTTTGTTCTCGACCATTTGTTTCAATGGTACCCGCAATTGTGGCTTTCCATGGACTGCACTAAGGCTAAGGGAGATTGCCTGCGTCGGTTACCTTTTGTGGTAACCGAATGTCTGTTTATTAAAATAGGTAAACCGATGTTTCACAATTTTTGTAAGGAAAAATTTGGTTTTTAAGTGTTAACCTAAATGATGTGAATTTACTCCTCGATGTTACAATTGCCTGGGAGTTTCGTCCAAGTCCATCAATTTCCTGGTTACAGATGCGTTCCAGAACTCCCGCAAAATTTTCCCAAAAACTAGTTGTATTCCAGGTTTTCCATTGCCAGTAAAAAGAGCAAACCAACTAGCAAAGATGACTTGATAATTGCATGCAACATGGGCATTTATCAAATAATGTACACACATAATCCCCGCGAGACGGCTACGGGATTTCCACTTGCAAATGCAGATTGGCACGTGATTTTGGTTATCTGGGTCTCGAGACATTGGTAAAGCCCCCCCCCCCCCCCCTGCATTCTCCAAATTCACCCATTACCTTTGCCCTCCTACAATAAGAAGGAAGTAATTTGGAGTGATCTCCCAAATTCCTACATATTTAAAGGTAAATATCAGATCCTTTTGGAATTTAAGTCAATCAAAAGTTACAAGCGCCTTTTACCTTTATTTGGTACAAATTCTTGTTTGTTTCAACAAAAAGCCAGCTTAATTCTAGGCTTAACCCAGGTAAGTGCGCTTCACCTTGCTTTTATGCCTACAGGTTTTACATTTTATCAGGTATAAGGTAGTGTGATTTCGCTAATTTTTGGTGGTTGAGAGTTGAAGTGCATCTGAGATTTTTCCTTCTTTACTTTCCCAAAGCTGCTGCATTAATCCCATTCATGCCAGTTGATCAACCTGCTAAACAACCACTTCAATGGCAACTTAAAGGTCATAAACAAAATGAAGAACAGATGTTTTTAAGAGGGAGAGATCAGAGTGTCAAATAATTTTGAAGGCTATTTGAGTTACAAGCCGAAGTAAATCGCTGAAAAAAATTGAAGGGTTTTGGATATAACGTTTGAATCGCACTTTCCGGAATTTCCTGTACGAAAATAGCTGCCATTGCTCGGTTCCAAATCCTATCATGCCGGGAAGATGGTCACCTTTTCATTACAAAATGTGAAATTCCATTCGAAGGTCATACTTTGTTATTTAACCTCTGCACTTTAGTCTTGTCACTTTCATTTATGCGCATATAAAACTAATTTAAGCAAGAAAAAATCGTAAACCTAACACCGACAATGTAAGGGTAATACTTCGCTATTTAAATAGCAAATAAATGGATGGTAGTGCGGATACTACTCACAAACATTCAGCAGTCCCACCGTCTCTTAGTTCGAATCATCACCGATTTCATGGAGTTAACTTTTCCAGAACGCGCAACTGTTGTTTCGATCAAAGTGGAACAAAAATATGCAAAACTGTACGAAATACACACCCCTTCGATTGCGTTAAGTTTGAATTACTGAATAAGTAAGCCTTTGGCAGAAAAAGTATGCACCAACAAATATTCACTGCGATGATTTCATTAAAAATTTTTTTAAAATTTTGTAGGACAGCTGTCATTCATTTTGAGTAACATTCAGCCTGGACATCGAGGTTATTTTATGAGGCCTTACTCATCCCACCAACTTCATGCTTAACTAAACATCCTCTTATTCCTGAGAAAACAAGCGGGTAGAATAGTAGCTATTTTATCAGTAGCATAAAATTAATTTTGCAATAAACATTTGAGTTTTCCTTGTTATTTAAGTTTCCCATTACACTTTCTCCATTCTGAGTCCTTTATTGCCCGCTCTGCACTCTTTTAAATGCACGTGCATTATTTTCGCCCTCTCAAAAGCAAAATTCGTTTAATCTGATTTCTTCACAGAAGATCGTGAGAATGCTGAGCACAGAAAGGTAAATGTAAATGCAAAGGCGTTTGCATTTTTAAAAAAGATTAATTGTGAAATGCCTTCTCTACTTCCTTAATAGCCATGGTTCCACTACAGCAGTCGTATAGCCATCATCTCTCCCAGCCAGCCACCATTGCACTCTCCTGCTTCGTCGCCATCTGCCTTCTCTTCTTCCTCGCCCTCAGTTACACACTCCTGCGTCATAGATACACTGCCATTCCGACAACAGGTTACGCTTTTCGTCAATTATCCTATGACACCTTCGACTCTCAGACTGCAGCTCCCTCAATACTCCTCGACGAGCAGTTTGTTCAACCTCCTAGTTCAACTTGTCGTTCCACCACCCTCTCTCCCATCCACGAGATCCGAAATTCTCGAATTCTCGAAATTCCCGTACTCCCTCACCGACGTTATTCTGCTCCAAAGTCTGTTCAAAATCTATGGCAAAAAGAAAAACATTTCCTTCGTCGACCCGCTAACAGCTGCATTCAATTCTCTCAATCACTCGTTTATTCTCCCACCCTCCATCTCTCCATCAGCTACGTCCACACTGTTGAATTGTTTCGAGTGGTGGTAGACAGGGTTACCGGTCTACCTCCACCCGAGGGGATCCCAATGATCTACACGCTACAAGTCTGCATCATGCCTCGATCAAGAACCAGTGCGTATTTGAGTAAACCCATGGTCACTCCAGCAGTACCGGACTACCCTAAGTTCGACCACCTATTCGAGTATGCAGTAAGCCTGCAGCGCTTGGAGCGAGCACGTATCGAAGCAACACTATTTGCTAGGCCCTGGACGAATACCTTGGCGTATGGACGGAGGCGGTATACAGTGGGCGCGATCCCCTACGTCTCTTCGGCCACTTCCGACGCTACCGGCACCGTCACTGTCGGAACACGAGCGGAGGTCAACCTGACCGAGTTGATGCGAGAGTACAAGGAAGTAGGCAAGGCGGAATTGGTGCTGGACACGGGTCTGTTGCGTAGCAACCCAACGGTGCTGGAGCATTTAACCCTGCCACTCAGCCTTTCCAAGGAGGAGGTGGTGTCGGGGGTGAAGGCGAAGGGGGCAAAGGAGTGAACCCTCCTTTCTTGCTAACTCCACCACTCTGACCGAATATGTGTGCTGCTGTACGAGGCACACTGTGTGGCGTTGTCATTGTGGTTTCAAATCCTACCTGAACTCACTTCATTTTTTTTGAAAATTTAGGTGTTTTTGTAAATATGCCACGTAATTGAAAATCACCTGGGAATTGGAGTGTATCACTTAGAGACGCTAGAACATTAAGCAATTTAACTGGAAATGACATGGAAGTGCGCTAACCTCCACAAAGGCAGCTTAATTTAGCCAGTCAGCATAAATTAGTCACCTCACAAATGAACAAATAAATGGAAACACATACCTAGGAAATAGAGCTACGAAGTTCAACCAAACACTACCGTTAATTTATCCAGCTATCACTGTAGCGATTTTCAGTGCTGTTCACGAATAAGTTTTTGCAAGAAACAAAAATACCCCTTTTTGAAGCTAATCGAATATGGGAAGCAAGTATGAACTTGATGTGGATTGCGTGAGTAGGCCGGTAAAGGGCTGTTCGGATTGCCCTTCTCTCCGAAGTCCGAACAGCTCGACTGTGATAAATGGGTGATAAATGGGTCTGTGATCATTTCCAGTCGTGACCAAGAAGAGGAGGCTTTATTCTAAAATAAGCCCTAAATCGCTCAAGCATTTTAAGGGCTACAGGCGATAATGCTTGTGATGGTGCCCCAAATTTCCATGCTTATAAAGAACCCTATACTTCTTTAGTGAGGAAGGGGTAATTACTTCCAAAACGTCATCGGGGTTGAGCCATTCGTAATGAAACAAGTTTGCTTGAATAGGAAACTCTTCCAAACAAATAATTTAACTCAGACCCTAAATATACTTAGATATAATTTTAAAGTTAGCGGCACCTTATATTAGTGCGTGGTTTTTTACAGGTGCGACATTCCACCAGTTATTTTCTCACCATTTTACCAATTTCAAAAACTCAAGTTCGTTTAAATTAAGGTGTCGCTGTATCACCTCGAGACTTCCCCAAGGACTAAGCAAGGGAAAATGCTCGGACAAAATATGTGCCGCCGATGCACAGAGGGGCTCGAGGCTACTAGCATGGTCCAGAGACTATATCGCCCAGCTCAAGCACAAAGGAGAAAGCTTAAGCTCCCGTGAAACCAAAACGAAGAGTCATACAATTAATCAAAGTGTTACATTGTCACCCTTCAGACTTGTTTGTTAATCCATGGTCTGGTTAGCATAGTTAAATTCTTAGGATACTGATAAATTGGAAGTGCAACAAATTTCTACTTCAGTTTCATTTGACTTGTGAAGGCCAAAGAAGTTTATGTGAGCGAATGTATTCGCATCGCTTGTCGAAAGCGGTTTTTAATAGGGAAGATATCGTTCCCGATCAAGTTATAGCAGTCGTGTCGACGTTGTGGATGTTACAGGATTGTCTCTACAAGTAACTCCATTTGAAATGCTCGGAGATGCCCGTCCACTGCTTCATGAACAATACCGCCATGACACCAAGGCTGTGATCGAAAACTGAGAGGACCGTTGTGTCCACGGCGTAAATGGACAGCTATAGTAATTACATTGCCACTTTTCCTCATCACCGTTGGCGTCCCTATCATTACTCCTTAGTCATCCACAGCCAACCCCCTCCATCCCTAGAATTTTAGTTGTGGTACCTGGGAATGGAAATTGGGCTCCTTGTACTTGTGGAGTGGGTTCAACTGTCACCCACATCCATGTGATGTTTGAGTAAGGTTGATGATTCTGTGTGTAAAGAATATGCAGATACTCGTCGACACATAACATGAGTGAGATAAAGTGAACATCATAGCAACAGGGTAACAACTGGAAATGTGAAAGTCAAACAGGCAGATGAGGTCGGCTAAAGAAGAAGTTTTCCAAAAACTGATTTTAGTTCGGACGCAAATGCTGTAACTGCGTATGACAGTTGATCATGGCTGAAAAAGGCAATGGGAAAAATTGATAAAAGATCGTATTCTAGATCTGGATTTAATCTATATTATGGCAATTAGTCACTACAGTTATTTGCTAATTGTGATACCGAAGTGTGCCTTCTACAATGCTCACAAAAAAGCAAAACAAGGCATCAGAGTTTGAGTCTATTTTTCCCCTTTAGATGAGGTGGTTCTTTCACTCGTAGCTATTTGAGGAGATGGACAAAGGTTAATCTTATTTTTTGCTATGAAGTTAAGCCTTTATATTGCAAGAATCGTTTGCTCGCTCGGGGACTTAGAGGAAATTCGACCACTACAACTGTCAAGATATACTTAGCTGATTACTGCCCCACCGAAATGGGCAGTTTGGCTGCCACCCAAAAGCTAAAAGACATGCAGTCATCATCGGGCGACCATATTCCTACGCCTTTTTCATTGTTTTAAACTTTATCCCTATGTATGGCACACGATTTGGTGCAACTTGTTGTTCTAAACTGATATCGGGCTCAGGAGGGAAAATTGTACCGTTATGTCTATGCGACGCTGGCAACGGGCGCATTTTAGTCATCCTAGCTAATGAAAGACTAAAAACCATGTTTTAAAACCAAGTTTGGGCAGCCTAAAATCACTCTCTCTGGGCAAATTCGTTGCGGTACTTTTGATGCCTTAGATTGGTTCCATAGCAAAGCAAAACTGGTTCAATTTCTGAGTGTTATCCCTTACCTTTTACATAGTCAGTTCCACACGACTAAACGTGGCTCCACCTTCTCAACATTACACTTTAATCCATTTGCCTTAGAGTTTTATCAGCCCCAGTTACTGCTTTGTTTTGTTTAAAAGCACTTTTACCTCTTTGGGATAATCTAGTTGCTACTAAAAAGAAATAGTCGTTTCGATTTCCATCGTTGTAGAGCAGGTGATCCCCAAAACCTGCTTTAATTTATGTAACTTGTTTCGCGTCTCATAAGGTCATATCTTAAATGCTTAAGGATAATTTGAAAATCCTTAATGTACACTTATTATGACTATGTAGCAAAGTGCTTGAAGTCTTGCCATCACTCTGTAATAAACTGTTGCAGCAACCCCATTCCTCCCTGAATTTGCAGTAAGACGTACCAGGAATGGTTTATTGCTATTGCACAGGGGGGCTGGGAAGGTAAAGCCGTGGAAGTAGGGCTGTGCCTCCAAAAAGATAGTAAGATTTGCTTTGATTGAGGAGCTCTCGTAGTTACATACTTAATCAAAACAAATATCATTTTCCCTTAGGCGTCTCATCCCATACAACACTGCTCCTTTACATTATCCAACATTCGGGTAATATTTCCAAATTAACTTTCTTTGCTACTGCTTTCGTGAGCACAACTAGACGTCTGGTCATTCCCGAATGCCCCAAACCATCCACACAACATACTACGAGACCAAGGCAACAAAGATATTTTTGTTGCCTTTGCATACCTCCTGTCTAAGAAGTACATCCTGTTCCCTCAAATAAAAGGATTTGGCAGCCATTCTCACTTCGGTGTAAAACTGCTGCTTAAAATAGGAAAGGCAATCAGCTAGCTAGACGACACTCGTTACAGGATACCCTCAGAGGTGACCGACTGCTCTCTTCGCCTTCACCCTGCGTTTGTACCAGAAATGTCAAAATGGGAATTTCTTTCAATGTTCATCAACCGATGCAGCTGAAAAATGACACTTAAAAATGGATTCTGTAGCTAGTAGGATGACTATCCATATAACCCAGAAACACTTTATTCATTTCTCGCAGTCCATCTGCACGCATTAATTATGGTGAGACGAATGTTTCGGGCTAGACTATTAATTAAACCCTTTTAAGATGCACACTTAACAGCAATTTCACTCACTGTCGATGAGCGCAGAGTAATAAAATTGAGTAACGAAGTCATTTGGGTCTCTGCCACTTTATTTGTTGTTTAATTAACCAGTACATTCACTACCTTACTTTAATTTGTTTCCAAAATGACTTGCACCTACTGCGTTAAAACCATAAATTCTTCCAGCAAGTTGTGATTTCCTCCACTGACACCACAATTTAGGGAGTCAAATGCTTTTGTAGCAACCTATACTCAAACACCCTTAGCTTTTATCTATTAGAGCGAGTGAGGAGGTCGATCGGCGTTGAGCATGGCACTGACCCTAGGGTAAAAAGACTTCGTCTATGTTGGTTTGTAAGGCTATTTTATGACTTTAGCAGTAAAATTTCTGCCAAAATGGTCAAAATCAGCATTGACTTCCGGTCGACTTGTATCACTAATCCGTATGTCAGTGCCTTCTCACCCTGTGTGAAGAAATCATTTGAGTAGTGTGTACGGAATTTCTCTTTCACTGAACATAGGGCTTTGTCTCAAGCTGTGATTTGCAGTGTTGCACATAATGGTATTTGTGATTTTTCTTACCGAAAAATGTAAAGTTTTGACCACCCACGGGTAACAGGGGAAAGCTGCGATCCTGTTGGCCACTGTCTTCATTTTCCACAAATGTGACCTGTTGAACGTGTTCTATCATCCGCATTTTTGACTAATAGCCACAGGAATTAAATTCTCAAAGTAAGCCCTTTTTCCACTTATTTGAGGGCAAAAAATCACGTCTATATCCTTTTAACGAACTGTTCCAAGATCCAACTGGGCTGACGACGAAATGTGATACGAGATTTGGGAAAACAACGGTAAAACGGGCCGTAGAACGAGGTCAAATTGACAAATTCAATAAATTGGTCTTTGAGTCGCATTCTGTGCTGTCTTGACTGTTAATTTTTTGCTTTATGATCACAGCGTAAAGACTCCTCTATCTTAAGTAAGTTTCTATTCGTTTACCTTGCTAATTTTTTTCAGGTGCGCTGCTATTTGGGGATTACACCATGCATGGAAAACCCGATGCCAACCAGAATAATTTTTTATGATTAAAAATTGTTGTTCTTGGTTAATATATTCGACTTAATCTACACCGATATCAACTCGTGCTAAAAAAATTGTATGAGTGATTTGGTGTACCACGAAGATAAGTCAAATGCCATCATCTGGATGTTGAGAGACACTTGCAATGCGCTCTTCAACCGTAAGAAAGGCAATGGGCGGTGGTGCCCTCGCAAGGTGATCCGTTCCCAGCGAATGTGCTCTTAATAAAGATTATGGAATCTGCACTGACGCATTCGGTCACTACACACAATTTGAGGAGAAACTTAAATTGGACGATGCAAGGGATCTAGTACGAATGAAAACATGGTCGACTGAGACTGCCCATCAGGAGCATTTCCTTTCTTAAAGTGTCCAATAAAGACTATTCAATCTACAAAATCTACCCTTAACTATTATTCCTCACAATTTCTACATTTTGATGACCAGTCAAGGTCATAGAGATGATCTTAACGGGTCATTGTCAAAAAATAGGGTGATATAGATATTGTGGGTGAAGAAAATTTGTCTGAATCAAAGGGGCGCAGACTGTGGGATTCCTTTTCTGTTATTTAATATATCAGACTGTTTCCAAACCAGTTTTGTTAGCATAATACAATATAGTACAATACAATGGAGATATCTTTAAGTGTCACATGACATATTACGCAAACACACAGCAACTTTATTTACTTTTTATTGGTTATTTATGCGTATTTATTTTGCTGATAACCACAAGACTCATTCCCATTTCAGTTACTTCAAAAGGGTGACGCAGTAAAACATTTATGAAAGAAAATCACTCCTATGCATGGAGATGCAATTTTTTAATTTACCACTAAAATTCTGACTGGAAAATTCTTTTGACTCTTTCGCGCGTTCTTTTCTAGATCTGGGCCAACTCTTACAGAACTTGAGCAATCCCGACACGTAAATCGTGAGCGACTGATTGCTGAGGCAAAGTGGAGTATAGGGCTTATCAGCTAAGGCTATTTTAGCTTAAGGCAAGACCAATTATGAAATAGCCCCAGCTTTCCCAAATTAAAAAAAAAATAGCTTTACAGCTTTCAATAAATACAGAGGTATGCAAATCTTCCCGTTTTTAATGGATAAGGTAACCAACGTACACTCACACTACGTGACTAGTGAGAGAGACCGAAACTCCTAGCGAAAATCCAGTCCACTTAAACCCCTTCTCACATCACGTCAATGCCACAGTGCTTATTAACAAATGTGAGTGACTGAAAAGCGATCAGCCGTTAATTGGGATCACCTAGATTACAGTCGCTCCATCGCCGCTCAGAGGGCAAAACACGCACGCCAGCTCATGCACGTCACTTCGTCTGCCAGTCGGAGTGGCTGTGTGATGGGCAACAAATGCTCCTCTTACCAAAAGTTTCGTCCATCCTCTCGCATTCTTATTTGTTTTGCATGGGCTTAGACGTATTTCAAAGATTCTGCTGATCAGTTTTGCCCCGCATTTGGTTTTAGACTTCCTACTTGTACACATTTTAAAGATGTCGCCTTTTGTCAATCGCCCCGGAATGCAGAACGATCTGGAAGTACAGGTAATTTTGCTGTCACATAAATAATTTAGCACTTCAGATATAAAATGACTTTTTCTGTGCTGACATAATGATGAGTGAGCTTTGTGGAATCTGTTTATGAAGAGTAGGTAAAAGGCAAGTCCAAATAGGATGTGAAAAATCTCCTAAACTCCGACGGCGCACATGTGGTGTAGGCAAGAGCTGTCACTCCATGAATATGGCATTAAAAAGGTTGGACTGGCCTAACCAACTTGACATCCTTACATTTGCATTTGATGTTTTTTTAGTGCGTACAAGCCACTTAAAGCAAAAAATGCGGTTTTTTTAAGGCTGAATGCATTCCTATTGCCTTTGAGGTAATGAATGAATGTTGGAAGGAATGACGCTTAGAAGCTGTGTGAGCGTTATTGCCATAAAACTTTAAAAATAAGGGGCTTTGTAGTAAAAACTATTCTTGTCAAGTTTCATACATTTTCATCCAGTCAAATGTATAATCAATTTTCCGTGGCCCTGAATTCGTATGCAAATCCGCCGCTGTTATTTTAAGGCGTGATTTCAACCTCATCCAAATTTGAATGCAGTTTCGTTAGTGACTTTTACCCTAAGGAAGTCTTCAAATTCTTTAAAGTAAATATTTCCCACTTTTAGGTGTAGAAGCGAGAATTCAGGCAGTAACAACATCAAGGTTAGTCTAATTGCCCACGCTTTGTCTTGGTACCTCAAAGGAACGGGAACCGGTGTATTTGTAGGCACCAGCGCCTATGTGCTCACTTCTTCTGTGGCTTAGAACGCATTCATACTTCTCAGGACAACAAAGTACTCGTGAATAATCGAAACACTGGATTCGTGAGACCCCCAAATTATTGTGACCTCAAAGGAATGGCGAGTAGAGCAACTACCATGTCTAATCTTCAATGTTGGCAAGATCCAGACTACAAGAGATCGTTCTGAAGTTCAAGGAGATATGTCAAAATATCGTGAAAAGCTGATAGAAATTTGACCGCAGGACAGCAGAACACAGTCGGCTACTTCTTCAATAAGTGATGAAATTGAAAGAGGTTATAAATTTTAATGAATGAGGATAAGTCGAGAATATCCCACTTCACCTTTGGATACGAAGGATTGGCAGTACAACCAACAGGTATTTTCTTACACACACTTGAATTCATTAAAGAAATAAATAATATCCAAATAGACTTTCTGTGAAAGAGGAGCATGGAGCTGCGCTTGACTTCAATGCTTGCATCGCTGCTTTAAGTTTGCTGCTTTCTATTCACCACCTTCAATCCATCCCAATGCGCGCCCCGCCTCGGTTTGGGAGTTACCACTAAACAAGCAGGAAATACTTGGTGCTCACAGTAAGGAAAATACTTATAGAAAACATTGACAATTTTTCCGTGCTGAAAAATAAAGCTGTGTAATCTGTCAACGGAGACCATGGATGAGTGTAATAATGTGGATTCAAAAATCCCTCAGCGACTAGCAATGTGGTGACCTCACTAATTGGATTCCTCATTTGCTACTCTTTTGGTTACCAATTTGGTGTTGTTACAGTGCTTTCATCAGTCCATCGACCCTTCTGTATACGTTTTGGCAAGGTTCTATCCAAACTTACTAACTCCAAGGTCTCTTAAGGGACCATCGAGGCCATTTAGCACTTGGCTGGGTTCTCAACCGACCTCATTAAAGTTTCGTCATTGTACACAGTAAAGACGATGTCTTCTACTGCTTTCGATGTCCCATAATTTGGTGAAACTTTAAAGGGACGAATTGCTCTTACTTTTTCTCTGCTCACATTCAAAAGGCAGTTGGACAGGTGCTTGCTGTGCAAAAAACAAACACCTTGTAATTTTTTTGGGTAAAAGCTAAGTGCTCTTTAATTAAAATATGGGATAGTAGAAGTGGCGTTTTAAATAGAGCTTTTAAAAAATTTTAGTTGATTTTAAAGAAAGAAGTTAATTTATGACCCAATAGCAGGGTACTTAGGGAAGGTCGGAAAAGCATCGTTCTGTCATCACAGGGAAGCAAACATACTGCCAGCCACGTAGGACACAGGAGGAGTTACTTGCACAGCACCGTCGCTAAGGAAGTGGATGCTCTCTGATTGTACTCTTCTTCAATTAGCTCCATCCAGGTAATCCAAAGAGAGAAAAGTGTTGTGCAGGAAGATTCCTGTCCATAATGCCGCAGGACAGAATCATTAAGGGCATTTATTTTCACTTTTAAAGGACAAGAAAGTATAGTTTAGTTTTAAAATATTGGTATACTGATTGAGGATCTGTGAAAAAATCTACAAACAAAAAACGAGGTCCAAATTGATACAAAAGCAGTGCGTGCTGCTATGTTGAATGAAAAGATGCTACAAATGTCAGTAAAGAAGACCGGAGATGGATTAAAAGGTAAGACACGCAGATTCCCTTGCTCCCTGGAGTAAGATACCACATTTTGAAACCGTCGTAGGCATGAATTCTTGTTTTCCATTGCTTTTGCGCAGTTTTATTAGTCCAAATCTGATTAAGATGTTTCGGGAAATAATTCTCACATATTTTGAGTGGAGAGTCACCCTATTCCTTGAGGAAAGCCACCTTAATTTAGACAAGGCGCTCGAATTAGGCACTGGTTTCTGCGTTGTTTCAGACAACACGTAAATGAGGCTTTACAGTTTCAAAAAAATCGGTAAAATGGAAGCAGACATGACCGAGTGGAATTTAAATCGGCACAGTGGTATTTGTTGCCATTGTTAAAAATATGTGGGAGGATGCACTTCAGATATGCTCATTTAGACTTCTCTGAAGACGACAGAAGGAATAGTCTTTGGGCAGAAATTGGGTTATCGTAGTACAGGTGGACTACTAGCATGGTATGGATGCCAAGTCGCCGACCAAAAATACAATGGCCAAGTCCTTTAGTACCCGTTTAGCCAAAATGAGAAATTAAACAAACAATTGAAGTATTACTTGCCTCCTCTCTTCTTTCAAGCGTCGTCCTCTGCGCTCTTCTTGGTCAACCTCCCGCTTCAGCCATTAAAACGTGATCAGTGTAGTTAAAAAACATTCATGAGCCAACCGTGTCAGTCATCAAGTTTCCATGCAAGTAAAGAGATATTTGACCACCGCTTTGCTGATTTTTTCGCAAAAACTCTACTGGATATGGGATTTTGCTTTATTTGGGAACTGCATTGGGAGAAAGGGGGATGAGCTGGGCATCTCGTACGTCTATCACTAGTCGTAAAAGCACTGGTCTAAAAGCAGGGTCATTTAGTAAAGAACAGTGTTTAAATTTGTGCCATGAGGATGAAATTTTGTGCTAATCCAGCTAGTAAAGAAGCGGCGGAGATGTAGCCTGTCCGCACGGTTGGAATTCCCAAATGGGTACCGTAGACAGTTCCATAACGAACTTTTCAGATGTTAATGCCTTACATGCAGAACACGAGACTAAGGTATTCGGCGAGGGTAGATGACATTTTTCCAAACCCATTCACAGACTGCCCTTTCGTAGTGAGAATCAGGGTATTTGCCCCATAGGATCGAGTTTGCTTTTTTGTTGCTACCAAGATAGCGACCCGAAACTTCTCCGAGGACGAAAGATGACATTATACCAGGTCGGAATATGTATTATCGGCGTAAGGAAAAGCTGGGGGGCTACTGGCCGTGAAAAAGCGCCCTTCATTGCTTATGTAACCAAAAGGAAAAGATAAACGACTAATCAAAGCATTGCCTGATGGTCGAATCATCAGGCTGAGCACTCACATTTTCTTCTACGCAATTAAAAAGATTCTTGGAGAGTAACTAGCTGTTTTACTGTACACGCACTTATGACAATAGTCAGAACTCATCTTTTATCGACACGCCGGAGCGCCCGATTTGTTGTCCCAAGTAAACATCAGTGGGGAAATTTGTGGCATAATATGTCGAAAATTGGAAGCTCAGGTGCTTTATTCATCCCTAATTTCCTGACAGAGATTAAGCTAGGCTTTGCTGATATTATTAAAGCTACAACGGTAAGCGATGCCTCAAATTTTAGCATTTAAAATGCATGAGAGTATGTGGTTTGATTTTGTTGAATCGAGAGGAGCAAGAAATTTATTTTTCCCAAATTTATAGAAGGAGTGAACCTGCTTTATTTATTTTGGCAATAAGAAAATCTAAAATGATTTGCTTGGAAGTTTTCTCAATTCTCATCTCCCCGAAGTACTCAAGTCCACAAGAGGTTCTGCAGTTGCATCCCACTACTCAACTCTTGGCAATTTCTGGCATAATTGCACACCCATATCATAAAACAGAGGCTCTTAAGAGTTGGACGGAATTAACATTTGCTTTGACACAAACAGCACCGTTAATTCTAATATTTTTAAAATCAGCCCTCTATGTGAATTTTCAGAAAAGTGACGCACAAATAGAAAAAGTCCCCATATTTCGTTGATTACACAATCTCTCACCCACTATTGCTTTATTCAGTACTGCATGACATGCGATTCCATTGGCCGATTTTTGGCCCCTGTTTAATCTACTACTTCTCCTTACCTTATTTTCCCTCCATTTGCCCAGTTGCTCCGTCATCCCATCAACGTAATACATTTGGTAGATAAAAATGGCCAAATTTTACTTTATTGTGCATTTTTTTCTTCTGAACTATTCATCCATCCAGGTGCTTAACCTAAGTCAGTGCATGTGCTTAATACATCCATCCGTTTCTAATTTATGCAAACCACCAGAAAATCTGCCTTAAGAGCTAGGGAAATGAGGTCTTGCCGGTTCGTTAAAAGTTAGCTCTACTGAATGAACAAATATATATTTTGTTACTTTTGTTAAAAAGATTTGCTTAATGAAGAACTCTCCTCTAGGAGAAATCTGTTTACTGTATTTTTGACGAAATATCTCGAACCCACTAACCGGGTCCCAATTGGTGAAAATAATGTCTTTTATTAGCCAGATGCATTTGGGGATAGTGCACTTTACGGTCTCTCCGAACAGTGGCGTTGATAGCTGGCAAACGCAGCATCCATTTGTCTGCGCCACCTCTAATGCGCTCGAATGGCAGTAACAGAGGCCTTTCGTGCAGGCAAAAATATTCTCTCTAAGACCATTTATCTGACCCGGTATCCCAGATTATCAAGTTGTCAGAACCTCGGCATCAGCGCGCACCATAATCAACAGTGACCGAGGTCATCAATCACGCCTTGCTTTTTTACACATTTGGAGGCCCGCTTGATGATGCAAGATGGATGCTTATTTCAAGGTTGATTAGCTAGAAATTGTTTTTTGATTTGATTTGTTCTTTTAAGAAGGAATCGACCAACTTGATGAGAAGATTCTTTTTATCACAAGCCCGATCAGCAGCCTTGCTATAAGCGGGAGGAAAAAAACAGTAAATACTTTCGCTGTGTGCATGATACTCACGGCAGTTTAACAAACAAAATAACTTTTGCAGATTTCATTGGTCGAACCACCCCGCATTACCTTTGAGGCTATTTGTAAAAACAAAGGGTTCTGCCTTAAGCAAATGACACACAGGTGGATGGAGAGACGAACAGATGGAAACGATGGATGTTGCACCCCTCGTAATAAGAGTAACCATTACTTGAATGTTAAAAATTACCCCAAAAAGTTTAAACTAGGCACATTTTAATCACTGATAAAATGCTGGATCTATGCATTCCAGGTGGCGCAAACTACTTGAACCACAAATGAGTACAACGGAACAGATTTCGGAGCTTTGGGCAAATTGTCCCTTTCACAACCCAGCGGAGCTGAAACAGATCTGTTGGTCACATAGGGAATGAATATTCAACAAAATTACAGGCTTAGTGTTCATTTTATCATCGTAAATATGACATATTCCCATGTACGATCAGGAGTAATGCACCATGATTCGGCTTGGTCTGAAGTAGTGGACCAACATTTGCTCCTTTTGCGGTTCACTTTGACGGGTTTGTCAAATTTATTTTGAAAATCTGTCACAAGAAGGTCCAGTAGTTAAATTACGTTAAACAAGGCTAAAGCGGAAGATTATGTGGGCGGAGTAGAGATGCCCGATCGGAGGAGGGGTCCGAGTCAGTGCGTTCAGCCGATGTACCGTGAATGCAGGACTCTCTCATTCTCCGTTTGCAAACTACTTTCTTGTGTTTCACTTGAACGTGCAAAATCATGTAAGTACAAGACTCTGGAAACTGTATAAATGGAGACTGTGGTTTCACAGTTGCTTCATACAAAATTCCAAATCTAAATCACTTTAAGACTGGCGAAAATTCAGCACTAGTTAACATCCACGTCACTATTCATGACATTTTGGTTTCCATAATGGTAAATTTTTGATTCAGCAGTCCTAGTTGTAGTGAAAATTAGTTTCTCTTAGTCACCAGACCTTCAGGCCTCAGACCTATCTTCTTGAATGTCTTTTAGTTTTTGTGTAAGATATTTGCCCTTTTGTTTTAGAATTAGGGATAATCCTGTACCACAAACCACCCCGGAATGTTGGGCGCCGTAGCCTCCAGTTTTTTTTTAGGCACACCCGCCTATGTCTTCCTCCACTGAGGCACAGGAAGCAGATTCACCAAAAAAGCTAATGGGTGCTAAGAAACCCCAGATGAGTTTGTCACAACAAAATTGTGTTTTAACATAGCAAGACTTAGTGGCTCGAATCGCCATACCTTTAACCATTTTGATTTCTACGACAAGTAATTTACAGATTTACTGTGGCCCTTCCGTATGTAAGGTCAGCGAATCACCGTTTTTTAAAGGGAAACTGAAACAAGGTTCTTTATATTCTTGACAGTAAGCAAAGGTGGGACTAGAAACGGTGTTTGCTCAGTTACGCCCTGTAGAGCGTTAAATCTAGTCCCTCGGGCATTTGCCAAATTGCCTAATGCGTCCCCGTGGCAAATGAAGAGGAAACGCACACTCCAGCCTACCATTTTTCATTTTCAACTTTACTGAATACCATCATTCGTCTTGTCACCACTTCTAACAGTTAAACAGTTCAAATACATCGGTACCGAGGGAAGGTACATACTTCTCATGCGCTTGCGTAGTTGTAGTGGAAAACCATGCAAATCCCATTTTAGTAGGAATTGTGGCATTTGGCTAATATAGTACCTAGCAAAAACTAATCATCACGAGTTCTGTTGAAATTCAAAGCTGCAGAGTGCGACACCATAATTTGACTGATACATAAAAATCATTCAGTGAAATGTGGAGGAGATAATATTAAAACCTCATGGTACTCTTTACATCTACTAGGACTTGCGTAAATTACCTTTTCTATTTGCACCCCCCAGCTGTCTAGAACTAATGATGGCATTGAACACTTCATGCAAACAAAGATCTTTTAAATACATTAACTAGTAACTTTATATGACAGCAAAATGAACGATCTTAGTGTGAGTGGTATACTTTCCGGAGCTCCTTCTTAAAAAAAGAAACCACTTCTGCCTTCTTGGTAGCATGAGAACAGTGGGTCAGGAGATTATTTTGTTTTCGTTTCATTCCGCCAAGACACTAGCCTTGAAAAAAAACGATAGTGAGAGCTATTCCTGGAGGCCTGCCAGTGTTGGCTGTTGCGAAGCAAATGTGGAGGGACAAACGGCAAAAATGTAAAAGCGCTTTTTAAAAGAAGTGCAAAACATAACCACTTTGAAGTTACTTCTATTTCACCCATTTTTTTACAATGCAAGTGCAGCTAAAGATATTCATTAGTAAAGACTCTTCCCTTACCTCATCCTGTGGTCTTGAATCTACAATGAAACGAAGATGTGAAACAACCCAGTCCTTAAAGAATCCATATTTTTTGTAATATACTAACAAAGAAGGCACTTCAATTCATAATCAACGTTTCTTTAAACATAAAGCACAGAGGAGGTTAATTCCATGAAATGCGTTGCCCTGATCCACCATTCTCTTTATGCGTTTACTGAACCTACTTATAACTCAATCAGTAGTTTATTTTTCCACAAAAATCACTTTTCTTCCAGCTTGTTTTGATTCTGAATGAAAGTTAGTAGTTCAAATAACTCACTTAAAATAATCACTGTTTATTGCATCACAGATGGGTAATAAGAATTCCTTATTGTGCGTCACAACGGGATAGACTGAGTTCAAAACAGTGCCATAGATGGTGGATGTTCTGGGTTCCTGGGCATGGCCATTATCAGCTTTTGAGCAGCACTTGAACTGGTGAGTGTGGCTGCTGTCATTGTAAAATACTTAAATACATCATATTGGTCGTGGTAATTCATTTTTGACTGAATGTGCTTAAGTGCTGTCGGGTGAGTCTTCCCATGTATTGACTCTTGTCGCTGCTTAGCGATCAGCACCTAGGGAAAATACTTCACGAGTTTTAAATGGATTAAGAAACTTGCAAAAGAGGGCTAATTTGGACATCGCCCAGTAAGCATGGAGACAGCGAATCGAGATCTAGGGTTCAACTCAACCCTTTCCTTCTTCTCTCGATTACGACGGTTTTGTGCAAACTAAGGAGTTACACCGCGCCCAAAATGAGTTGTACAAATAGCCATAGGCTATTAACACAAATATGTGCATAAGCACATCACTATTAAAGCTTTCAACTGCAGGTCATTTTTGGGTAGTGATGCCACCTTCAATAATGGCCTAGCTGGTATCAATAATGCAGTAATAGTATTCGCATGCTAAAACAAAAGAAAAGTCAGCAAAAAATACAAAAGTAGCTCATTTTAATCAGAGACAGCAAAAACGCAGTGAGGTCTAATTCAACAAACACACATACTCAAAAGGCCAAGAACTGGAAGAAATCCATTTCAAATGGAGGTGACCAGGTAGAAGAGTGATGTGACTTGCTTGCCATGCAGCTGGCTTGGATTTTGCCTAAAAATCTGCAAATAGTGACAATTAAAAGCTGTCAAAGGCAGATGCACAGATACTTTGAAGTAATGTATATAGTATAAATATATTATAGCAAATCATAAAGTAATATTTTTCCCATGACATCCATGTTTTCTTTGAAGCACAAGTAAATTAGTTGAAGACCCCAATTCCCCCCAGCAGTATCTATCTTTGAAGTCATAACACGAGAAATACCAATGTTAACTTCGTGATTTCTTAATGGGGATGAATCTCTTGCGGAATTTCCCCGCAGTTGCAACTACCGTGTCCTCTCACACGTAACCAATGGTGTTTCCTCACGTGTAACCCTCTTTTCTCACCGTTAAAATACTCAATTTATGTGAAGAAATTCTACTATTTTAGATTGTCAATACCTTAGGAAATTGTCAGTTGTGTCAAAACTATCTCTGTTAAAATACCCAACTAAATAGTCTTTTGTTTATGCTCGAGCATTTGTCTTGCATGCCAGTAAACATTTTTTTATTAAAAGTGAACCTAAATCTGCAATTAACAGCCTAGATGGGAAAAAGGATCTAGTTTGATTTCTTTCCTTAACTGGGCGTTTTCGGTTATGCCTGTGGCTTCTCAAATGTGCAAATAAAAATCGGGCTTGAAGTAAATCTTTAAGGCAATGGATTTCACAGTGGAAACACCGTAAACAGGAAGTTTCTCTGAATTGTACCAGTGTTGCTGTCCTACGCAACTCATGCTTTTCTATTTGGACCCAACTTGTTTTTCCTCTTTTCAAGTCTGCACAGAGCAGGTGGTAAATGCGGCGGACATATGTTTTGGCTTTTATTTGCAAAATGAAAGACATGAGGCTTTCGATCTTTCTGGGAAAGCAAAACTTGTGGTGAGAGTGAGCTTCCAAGAACAACTAAGGATCAGATATTTTGCCGAAGCAGTAACATTAATAAGCAATTAGAGATCTCCATAATCACGACATTTGGTAGCCTCCTCCTTCCCACATCGCTCGGTAGGATGTCATTTAGGCAGTCATCAATCTTTTGGGTTTGCTTCCGTGACATGTCATTGGCGCCAGCTCAAATTCACGTCCACTTCTTCGTCACCGCCCACTCAACTTTTTTTTTATTTTCTCCTAAAAGCATAAATTAAGGCTAAAAATAAGTTTTCATCGAGGAACCAAAGCAATTTGTGGATATAGTTCGAAACTTATAAGAAAGGGAAGAATTAGGCTGGTAAGGTTGTTGGCAGTCAGAATTTCGGAGTGTTAGCAGATAACTTGGTGAAAGTCGATTAAGGATGTGTAATTAAAATAATGAAAATGAGAGGTTTGTAATTTCACTACCAAAGCCTCAGAGGAAAACCAACCCCCATGGCCAAGGAGACGCACCTCAGTGTTCTCATACAGCATCAGGATTGGCACTACCGAATTAGCTAGTTCAACGACTCCCACGTTTGCTTCACTGTTCTAACCTCAGTCTTTCTTCTTGGTTTTGTCAAACCATTTATCATTAATTGCCAAGAGACAGATGTCAAGCCATTGTACTCCGATTCCCAACCGACTGCCCAGTAGAGCGCTTAAAATCTGTCCCGAAGCCAGAAGAACTTGAAATACTAGACAACAAAATGTACTGCAGATGTAATCCAGAGGCAATGCTGCCGAACGCAAGTACCACGGTGGAGACCTCCATGCCCATATAACCAGAATAAAGAGGTAAACAAACAATCAAAGTATTGCATTTAGCCCTTCAGCTTTGAACTACGGAAAGGTTAAACAGCCACTGACCGGTAGTTAAAGCTAATGCGTGTGCGATGCTGAACTTTGGTGGGCACCTGCTATAAACGACCGCTTTTGAAAAGCTGCCAACTTGGATTGCAGGCTTATTTAAGAGATTTTGGAGTCCCGAAAAAGTCTCACGCAATTGGTACCGCTACCGTGGCTCAGACCGCAAAACTTCCACAATCCTGCAACCTTTGACATTTCAATTCTAATGTCACTGCCATCTGTCCATAAGAATGGAAATTCCCAGAAGGTTTAACAGATAAAAAACCACGCAATCTCATCATAACTTCTCAAGGTTTTAATGTCCCCTTTGTACCAAAATCGTCAATATGTAAGTCTATTTCTCAAGAATGGCAAATATGCCTAACAATGAAGGACCGTTAGTAATAAAATCTTAAGTTTGTTGCAGGAGCATGCGTAGATGCTGCGGTAGAAATTTACCATATTTTCTTTGGTTAATGTTGAGGAATAGCAACCTGATGAGCATGCGAATATGACGCTGGGGGAGCGCACCCTCTCCCTCTTAAGTCAGATATCTCAATTCAAAGCTCAGATGAACTGAAAGGTTTCAGAAACGCGATAGCACAAGCTATTTATTTCAGAAAAATGGACCCCCATTTCAGTTATATTCCAGGCTGTTCCTGTGGTGAAATGATATAGCGCCAGGCTGGCACCTCATTTTTTACAGGCTGTACCATAAAACATGTTTGTTTAAGGGTACCTTTTGGGCAAGGGGCGGTAGGAAAGTGCGAACCTCGTGCGGAGTCAGCACCCCGTCGGCTACCAAAGGTGAAACATTCTTCGTGCACGCTTAACCCACAATACCTGTACCCCTTTAATAACTGCTGTTCGATAAAGCATGTCTTCATCCAACTAATCGACTCGTTTTAAGGATATAAAGGCCAAGGTGAAAAAGCAAATGCTGAATTTATTGCACCGCTTTTACCCTTTGGCATGGGTTTCGGGACATGGAAGTAGCCTCCCAGACCTACTGCACATTCTTAATGCATGCATCCCTATACCACTGTAATACTTACTTTGGTTTAGTGTTCCTTTCAGGGAGTAGGTGGGGATACGAATCAAATCTCGTGACTGAGGTGTTAACGTCCTGCAACCCGGAGAGAGGTGCCGTGTCCACACTCCCCTAAACTTGTACTTGCTTCCCCCATTTACCTATCCTAATAAACATGTCGAAGTCGAATCAACCTGGGTGTTCTAAGAGTATGAGGACCAGAGGAGAGGAGAACTACAAACCTCGTCCTACACTACTTTAGCTTACTACGACGCAAGCGAAGGCTCAAGACGCTACTACTTAATATTTCAGGAAGATGTTATAGATATAAAATCATAACTTCCTACCCTCTAAGACCGAATTCTCCTTCATTACAGCACATCGCATTTGTCAAAAAGTCAAAATTACTAAACAGTTGATTGAAAACTCGGAAACCAAGTCCAAATTCATCAGTTAGCAGCAGAGAGCAGAAGCAGCCAAATATGACGAGACTGAGTTTGGGCCACTCTGAATCTGGAGGTCAATTGTCAGTAAGGAAACAGACTTCCTCTCACTTTAAAATCTACCCGAATTTTTGCTTAAAAGCTTTCACAGCAATTTTAACACTTGTAGGGGACGTAAATCTTCGACGTTTAAAAACCCAAACACCTGTGGTTATATAATTCAAAAATCCCCGCTTTCATAGGTATCTGCCTTCCGGAGCAATGACAACCAATGTTGTTGGCAATAAAGAGCGTTAATTTATTATTTGGCGTGTTTTTTTCGTATAGCTAGGATGCCATATATCAATTCGCGTCGTTCATTTCTCCATATGTTCCGAATTTAAGCCCAAGTACTGCTAATTAACTGCAATTTTATTTGACCAGGATGAATTACAGAATAATTTACCCTTAAGCTAAAAAATTTGGATTACAGTGCATGCACTTCTTTTAAATGTTTCGTCCGACCCCGCTTCCTATGACTTTCAAAGATTCTCTTTGGTTCTTTTGTACGTTTTGTTGACCTGGGTCTCTTGAGCTGGTAGGGCAACTTTTCATTTACTCTTTTAAAAGTACCTTGGGGTCAAAGTTTTTCAGATCTGGGCTGCCGGACTGCATTTACACGCACAAAATGGCCGATATACCATCAGTTAATGGGATCCCCAATATCATTGAGAAGGCTGCTCCTGCGGCGCCTGCCAAGAAGAGGCTTTCTGTTGAGAGGATTTATCAAAAGAAAACACAGTTAGAACATATTCTGATTCGTCCTGACACCTATATTGGCTCCGTATCTCGGACCACAACAATGATGTGGGTGTTTGATAGGGAAAAGGAAGCTATGGTGCAGAGGGAAATTACATATACGCCTGGTCTTTATAAAATATTTGATGAGATTCTGGGTAATATTTTTCCTGCTTTTGGGTTATCGGTTCAGTAAATGCTGCTGATAACAAGATTAGGGATCCCACAATGAACTGCATCAGGATTGATATCAAGCCGTAAGCACTTTCCTAGATGGTATCGTTTTAGAGCTGAAAATCTTATCCGTGTGTGGAATAATGGTGCTGGGATTCCCGTTGTTCATCATAAAGTCGAGAATATGTACGTTCCTTCGCTGATTTTTGGCCACTTGTTGACATCGAGTAATTATGATGACACGGAACAGAAGGTTACCGGTGGCCGCAATGGTTATGGCGCAAAATTGTGTAACATTTTCAGCAAACGTTTTGTTGTTGAGACTTCAAGTAAAGAGAACAAAAAGTGCTTCAAGCAGGTAAGCTGCCCATTTTTATCAAAGATGCCATTCTTTATTTCGTTAGACATGGGTGGACAATATGACCAAAACATCCGAACCAAAGATAAACCCGAATTCCGGTGAAGACTTCACCTGTGTTTCTTTTTATCCTGATCTTGAGCGATTTGGGATGACTGAACTGGACGCTGACACTGTCGCTCTTTTCGAACGCAGAGCTTACGATGTTGCCGCCTCGACCTGCGGTGTCAAGGTCTTCTTAAATGGGCAAAGAATACCCATTAAGAATTTCAAGGATTATGTCGATTTGTACCTCAATGGTAAGGGTGAAGATGGCGATTCTGCACCGGTTAGTTGGTTTCTCCTGAAATCATCATATTTCTGCCTCCTCGATAAGTGGTTTTTTTTTCATCTGCTTTTCAGGCCGTGTACGAGTCTGTGAATCCTCGGTGGGAGATAGCCGTGGCGCCAAGTACAGTTGGTTTTCAGCAAGTCAGTTTTGTTAACAGCATCGCCACCACCAAAGGTGGTAAACATGTGGACTATATAGTCGATCAAGTGGTGGGCAAGCTAATCGATATTGTGAAGAAGAAGTCGGGAAAATCCGGTGTCTCTATCAAGAACTTCCAGATCCGTTCTCACATGTGGGTCTTCATCAATTGCCTCGTGGTGAACCCCACCTTCGACTCACAGACCAAGGAGTTTATGAGTCTGGAGGCGAAGTACTTCGGGTCCACCTGCCAATTAACCGAAAAGTTCATCAACCATGTCTCCAAGTCAGGTATTGTTGAGAGTGTTCTCTCTTGGGTGCGCTTCAAGGCGCAAGAGAAGATGGATAAGCAGTGCCATAAGTCGAAGCACGCTAAATTGAAGGGGATTCCAAAGTTGGACGATGCTAACGACGCGGGGACGAAGAATTCGCAGCACTGCACCCTCATCCTCACTGAAGGGGATTCAGCCAAATCTCTGGCCGTGGCTGGTCTCGGAGTGGTTGGACGTGACCGCTATGGTGTTTTCCCTCTGCGAGGTAAACTGCTCAATGTTCGTGAAGCGCCGACACGGCAGATCATGGAGAATGCTGAGATTAACAACCTGATCAAGATTCTGGGCCTGCAGTATAAGAACAAGTACGAGTCTCAGGATTCTCTTGTCAATTTGCGTTACGGAAAGTAAGTTCTACTGACTTTGAATGATTCCCAGTCTGCTTTTGTTTGTCGATTGGACTTTTTTATGTGCCTACTAAGAATTATGATAATGACGGATCAAGATCAGGACGGATCGCATATCAAGGGTCTGCTGATCAGCTTCATCCATCATAATTGGCCCAATCTGCTTCGTCACAACTTCCTGGAGCAGTTTATCACCCCAATTGTGAAGGTGTTTAAGGGGAAACAGGAAATCGCCTTTTATAGTATTCCCGAATTTGAGGAGTGGCAAAAGTCAACACTCAATTGGCATACGTGGCGTGTGAAGTACTATAAAGGTAGGGGAGGACGATTTTTTGATAAGGTGCTACTAAGGCATGTTTTTTGTTCCCCGTCACCATGTAAGAGTTGCATTCGCTAGGCTCGGAAGCCTGCAGGCAGATACTTAGTGCGCCTAGGGTGGCGTTATTTCGGAAACGTTCTGGTGATTTTTCAACGTAGGGATTTAGCTCATTTCTTAATGGTCTCTCACCAATTTCTGCCACACTGCGAAAACTTTGTGATGGGGATTTCGACGCTTGTATAAGGCTTAAAGTAGTCTAGGCATAGGCCTTGAATAGTTGATTGGATTCATGTGCCTGACTGGAACTTTGTTCTCAAGTTGGAAATCGCACCCTTTTATTTGTTGCAGTTGTGCCGCCCCGCTTTTTGATAAACTTGGAATGGATAAAGTAGGCCTCGTTCTAACATGGGTGGTGATTGTACCATGCAGTGGTTACTGAAACTCTGCTTTATTCCCTTGTACTTTATCTGTTCATTCACCACCGATTAGTCAACGTGGTCACCCGCGCAGCCGCCTATTCTTTCCCTAACATTAATCGTCTCCGCCGACTCACAAATGTATTTATACATCTATCCATCAGTTTTCCATATGTACAACCACTCATTCTTCCAAACAACCATGCCCGTATGTAAGGTCAGCAATTCGTCTATGGAACATCTGCTCGTGCCTTTTTAGTTTTACAAAAACTTCTGGTCGAATGCCAACCCTTTGATATTTCGTCTAATTTATTAGACAAATGCCTGAATCCTTAATAAATAATAGTACAGTTGATGTTTTGCTTGCTTCTTCAGGTTTGGGTACCTCGACGAGCAAGGAGGCAAAGGAGTACTTCTCGGACATGACGCGCCATCGTATCCGTTTCCGCTATTCGGGGCCCGAGGACGACAGTGGCATCATGTTGGCCTTCAATAAAAACAAAATCAATGAGCGTAAGCAATGGCTCACCGCGTGGATGGAAGAGAAACGACGACGTACGGAGCTGGGTCTACCCGAGGACTACCTCTATGGTGTGGGCACCCATGCCATCACCTACCACGACTTCATTCACAAGGAGCTCGTCCTCTTCTCCAACATGGATAATGAGCGCTCCATCCCTTCTCTGGTGGATGGTTTGAAGCCTGGTCAGAGAAAGGTGTCTTTTTTTACCATAGTTACCCTACCTTATTCTTCCTTCTCAATGGATGTCTGAGAAAGTTGTCAGGACTGTAGGCTTAGAGGAGTTGAAATGAGTAGTTTGTGCTAAGAGGGAGGACTTTTTGCAGACAGGCAATGAGAGTAGGTAGGTTACCTTACTGTTTGTACGGTGACTGAACACATAATAAAAAGTCAGGTTTCATCTTCCTTTCATTTGAGGCGTTTTACACGCATATCTATTCCTTTCAGTGCCTTAAAGCGCCACTACGCATAATTTCTGTGCTGCTGACCGATTTAGCATGGTCACATTTTAACGCTTGTAGGAAAGAGAATAAGATTCAGGCTAAAGTAAATTGTGTAGTTACTAGCTGCGCCAAATCATCTTATCTCTTTACCTAAAACTAATAAATTGAGATTGAGTATTGGATCACGATTATTATATTATATTATTATTATGTTATTTTAGCGGGAGGTCTATGGCTTAAAGTTAATCGTGGAATACATTGCCAAAATTATGAATTTTGAATAAAAAGTATGATAAGCTTCGGTTGCATAATTGACCGATAAATATGAGAGTCCGGGATGATTTTGTTGTTCAACCAATTTTAAAAACATTCCATAGACGAACCTACAAGAATAAAATCTTTGAGAGTAATTTATGCCTCTCTAGGGTGTCTAGCAGAAACAGGTCAATCTTTCACTACGTATCCCCTTCTTTAATCTGACTATGACGAGAATTTTAGGTGGCTCAACCACCCAAGATGTAAACGTGGCCCCTTTTGTGAGCCTGCATGTATGTTTTTCAGGTTATGTTCACCTGTCTGAAGCGCAATCAAGTGAAGGAGATTAAGGTGGCTCAGTTGTGCGGTGCCGTGGCAGAGATGTCCTCCTACCACCACGGCGAGGTGTCTCTCATGGGCACTATCATCGGTCTAGCCCAGGACTTTGTAGGTTCCAACAACCTCAATCTGCTGATGCCCTATGGTCAGTTCGGTACGCGTCTCTCCGGCGGCAAAGACTCCGCTTCTGCCCGTTATATCTTCACCGCTCTCAGTCCTCTAACTCGCAAGATCTTTCACGAGAATGACGATCCCATTTTAAACTACTTATTTGAGGATAATCAGAAGATTGAGCCCGCGTGGTATATGCCAGTCATCCCCATGGTCCTCATCAATGGAGCCGAGGGTATTGGCACAGGATGGAGCACTAAGGTCCCCAATTACGACACTAACGAGGTGATCGCCAACCTTCGGCGCATGTTAGATGGGGTCGAACCGCTGCCGATGCTGCCGAGTTATCGGGGTTATCGGGGAAAGATTGTGGAGGTGGGAGAAAACCGATATGTCCTCTTCGGGGAGATTGCGGTGCTAGATGATCAGACGGTGGAGATTACGGAGTTGCCGGCTAAGACTTGGACGCAGTGTTACAAGGAGACAGTGCTTGAACCTATGCTCAATGGAACTGAGAAGGTGCCGGTTAGCATCAGGCATGTCTGGCAACTTTATGCCTATAGTAAACTTTCATTTTCCTAAACAGTTAAGTAGGGTGTTTTCTATTGATTTTTTACCATCTAGTTTTGCGAAATGTTGGAATCAACAAGCTCATCTGAGTGTTATTGTCGGAAGAATGCATTTTATCCTAAATCATGTCTGTTTTTCGTCTAATCTGTGGAGACCACATGCATGTTGTTCCAGCCCTTTAATTTTAGTCCAAACTAATGCGCCACTCATTTGTCTTGTACCGTTATTAAAACGTACGCTTATCTCCTGTATTCGCACACTTTCCTCTTTTGACTGTCGCAACCCCTCCCCCTCATCGTTTCGTCTAGCACTTTGTGGAAAATATCTGCTCACTGCTATCAATTTCCTGAAATAGCTTCACAAAGCTGCAACTCATAATGCTTCAAGGATTCATCTTGCCCATTTCCAGCAAATGGTGAATGATGTTACTGAATGAGCTCACTTTCTATCTACCCCTCGATAGTGACTACAAAGAGTACCACACCGATGTGACAGTGCGCTTTGTGGTACAGATGACACAGGAGAAGCTGCGCGAGGCAGAGAGCATGGGTCTACACAAGTTCTTCAGACTTGCTATTCCCATGACAACCAACTCTATGGTGCTCTTTGACCACACTGGATGCCTGAAGCGCTACACATCGGCGCAGGAGATCCTTCGTAGTTTCTATACCCTGCGGTTGGAATGGTAAGCCTGTTTTCTACTGCTGCTTTATTTCTGATCTTGTCTGTGTCGTAGTGTTGGTGCATCTACCTTGGAACTTCTTTCTAGTGGGCTTTGTTATCATTCCAAGCACTAACTACAAACACTAACCTCGGCGATCGTTCAATCGATATGCGGTTGAGTAGAAATAGATTGCAACTTGAATTAGCTGGTACATCGCGTCCAGTGATTGAAATGATCGGGGCTTTATTTGTTCCTTCTTAACGAATCAGATTAGCTTTTTCATAAAATCCATTCTGAATAGGATTGTCTGGTTGTTCAATCTCTAGGCGATTACCTCGAACTAGTCGTGATCTGTTTTATTTGATGAAACGATGTGCGTCAAACTGTTGTCCAAATTCATTTATTTATTTGGAGATCCGTCATGTTTCGCATCCATTCTCTGTCGATTTTATCAAAATGTGATACCAACGAAGTGGTGTCGAGTAGAATATTGGCTGAGTTTGATTAGCACTTTAGCGCTGGAACCTCCCCTAGGAGGGTCACGTGCAATTGCTTTTTGATTAAATGCGCCTTGAATAGATCGTAAGTAAGGCCAGTCGATTTGATCGAGCCCTTTCGTACATATGAAACATCTTCACGACAATCCGTGACCATTCCATTGTGTTGTATCCAGCGTTGCTGTTTTAAGATGTAAATCTCATTTTCACTTCATTTCTTCCATTGAATTTGCAATCAACCTGGCATAACACTTGGTTGTGCTAGTATACTGCAACTCTGTGGTGCACTATTTTTGGAATCTGCCTTTTGCAATACGTCGTTCAACATTTGGGCTACAACTTGCACAATATTTGCGCTTTGTTACCTACCGGGTTAACTTTGTGATGATTTGGTTCAGCTCTGTGATAGCTTTTTTTTGCATTTTGTGATTTAGGTTCCTTCGTTGATAAAGTAACTTCCACGCTGACAGAGTAAAATTGTGCTTTCTTGTCATATTCCCGAAAAGCGTTATTAACATAGTTGGGTGGCATTTGGTGACTAAATATTTGCGTATTTTTACTCTTGCAATTTTTGTGAGTTGTATCAACTCCCGCCATTAGGCGACCATGGTTTAATGCTTCTTAGCTATCCGCATCTACGCTCAACGTTGGCTTACCTTGTGAGAGTTAATTTCGCACCTTTGTACACTTTTGAAACCCTAATTGAATTTGCCCACAGAATGTATTTGTGACCCCAATGCACATTAAACCTCATCGTCTTTTATCGTGCTCATCTATAGTAGCCTTAGCTTGTCCCAAGGTAGTATGAATGAAACAAACGCTGTGGAAATCTTTTTTCTGCCTCGGCCTTAGCTCACATTGTTCCTTTCGTGATGCAAATCCACACAAGTAAACACTATGCTTTCATGGATATTTTGCCGTATTCGAATAGACCTCTGTCTTAAACTGGGCTCGACTCTATTCTCCTTTCTAAAGTAGCTTGGAGCGACTCGAATCGACTCGTTTTTAGTTTGACTACTTGCTTAGAAGGCCCGAAAGGCCGTTTGCAATTACAATCCGGTAACTACAGTTAATTTTATGCAGACTGGTGTTGAATTTCTTTTTAAGCAGCATTTATGAATGCGGTTATTAATAGCAGAAATGCTATTTTCTCAAGGCGTTTTCGACTCGACTTCTCAGCGCTCTATCATGGTCTTATTTAATTCTTCATTATCCAGAGCAGGCTTGACTGTTGTGGGTTTGTTTCCTTTCTGAATTTGCTCACGAAACGGCTCCATTCCGTCCTGTTGTGAAGAATTCTGCAGACAATTTTGGAGATTAATTTCATGGCGTTGGCGTTGGAGGTACCACTTGAGATTTTAACTAAGATACTCGACACGGCATTAGCACAAATCTGTTCTGCGGCTTTTGTCCGCAGACATCAGTTCGCCTCGTTTCATCCTGCCAAATTACATTCAACTCAGGTTGATTCTCGGTTTTCAGTACTCATCTCGTCATTCATGCACACTTGTTAATCCGGAATGCACTGCGGTCATTTCGAGCATTTATATAATTGATGTAAATCCAACGATGCTAGCAAGTTTTGTTGTCCCTTCTCTAACCTTGACTTCCGAGTCGCTAATTCGCTCGCAGCATTATAGTTCCACATTCAGTCATATCTCCTCACGAATCTCATCACTGACATCCTTTGTCAATGCTGCCATAATCATCAACGTTATCGCTCTACCAAGGCACGCAGGGTACGCCCGATGCTAACCTCAGCCTATTCACTGTACCTTCCCACGCGCACAAGTCCAACCTCTGTCAATCCATGATCATTAAACCCGCAGTATAGTCCCACCCTGGCCTGCTACATAAAGCCACCACTATCGCAACCTGCAGGTATGACAAGCGCAAGGCCTATATGGAGGGTATGCTGTCAGCAGAGGCGCGACGTCTGGAGAACCAGGCACGTTTCGTGATGGAGAAGATCGGCGGTGTCGTTACCATTGAGAATCGTTCGAAGCGGGATTTGGTGCGTCTGCTGCGCGGGCGCCGCTACGATCCCGACCCGGTGCGTGCGTGGAAGGAGTGCATTGACAAACTGGCCGCCATCGAGGAAGCCACGGCGGCGCGTAGACAGGCAGGCGAGCCAGTGGATGAGGCAGAGGGTGGCGACGGTAGTGGTGTTACGGTAGACGAAGACGTAGCTCGCGGGGCCGCCGACTACAACTACATCCTCGGAATGCCCCTGTGGAGTCTGTCGAAGGAGCGAAAGGAAGACCTGCTGGCACAGAGAGATAAAAAGCAGGCGGAGCTGGCTATTCTTATGAGAAGGACGAATAAGGACTTATGGAGGGAGGATTTGGATGAACTAGAGGCTGCTATCAAAGTGAGTCTTGTGGCTTTTAAAGTGAGGATAGTTGAATTTTTTCCCTATGAATCTGCTTTGATGTCTGGTGTTTTCGAGTACTTTTGTCTCACTGCAAATCCATCGGTCTTTGTGTATCTTAAAGGCCACAATTTCTTTCTGATTTCCTTCTCTGTTCGTACCAAGAGTATTAGCCTCTTCTCGTGACTGTGGCCTCGAACTGGCACCTTGAATACTGACCGCTTAAGCATGTTCTTCTTAGTTTCGGGGCGCGAAAATCTGACCAAACAAACCGATTTGCTTTCGTAGTATTCTAAAATATCGCATCCACCTCGACGAACCGGTTTAAGTAATCCTTCTAGTTTATCATTATTTGGTCAACCATTTTAATGAGCAGGTATTGCAGGGGAGCTATGATATTAAGTAAATTGTGTGTTTCTGTTGCAAACACTTCTCGGGCTTAAGAAGTTTATTTCTAAAAGTTTTATCAGTTTCCGATATCGCCTGTAGACAGAGTTTATTGTTATCTTTTTCTTTAAAACGGATTTTCACTTCTACAATGTCGGTACTCTAAAGGAACACAAGTTATATTTCTTTACTGCTTAGGCTTTTTCCACCTTTGTGATGCGAATTTCCTTCAAGCTTAACGCTTGCGCCCAAATGTCAGGTGCTTATCCCCTAATTTGAAATGTTATTGAACTTGGGGTTATCTCGATTCGTGTTAGCACGTTCAGCATTTGTTTTTAGCGTTCCTGTGCATGAATACTCCGTTCTTATGAATATACTTAAGCCCCCGTGCTCTCTGAAAGTGCTGCAAGGCATATCGACACGAAGGAGGGTTTGTCTTCAATGTTTAGTTGCAACGAGCATAGACAGCGTCAAGAAGGGAACCGGAATCGTTTGGGCCGGACAGCACTCACGGTTAACTGTTTACCTAAAACAAGCATTAGTCTGTTAAATGGCTTAACTTTCCTTGCTTATACCCGCAGTTGAGATGGGCGTTTGGAACGGCTACTTTATAACTTCCCAGTTTATTAATGCATTGTTGATAATCTCATCATGGCATAAATGATGTGCTTCGGTACATCTGTCTAAATTACGCAACGTCTGACAAAATACTATCCAGTTAAATTTATACGTTCGTTTCGCAGTCATATTTAGGGTCATGACCTTCACGGAAAATGGCAAAGCAACTAAATGGACAGAAATATACATTTATGTGACCAATTGCTACTTCTTTACCAGCTTTCACGTTTTTAATCGGGACATAAAGTGCTGAAGCATTTGGAACCTTGCATACTAATATTTTTTGGTGGAAAATCGTGACGACAGCTTACGTCCAATCTTATTGCTTTTCGTCTTAGTTAATGCACTTCCGTCCTAAGCTTTTACTACAATGACTAGCTTTACTATCTTGCTTAAAAAGAGGCTGTGTTAATAAGAATCTTGGAAAGATAGGAGGTAACCCAATAAAAGTGCTTTGGCCCGAATCGGCTTATGTGTCTGGCTGGAAGACACGGCCATATACTCACCGAGAAATTGGATCTCTTAAACCGAAAATCCACGCCTTCACTTTGCTGCGCGATTAAGGGAGCGTTTTTCTCTGTCTGTGTATGCAAAAGGCCTACTTACGCAGATTTAAAAGATGATAATTTTCCTGTAAATTTAATTCACACATGGGGATTATCATTGGAGTGATACCTTAACTAATCCCTAAATTTACTACCCAAAATTGACTGGTAGATTCACTGTGAGGAAGGTTGTGTACCTTCATAAAGGTACAAAATCGGTTAAGTGAATATTTTCCGTTGCTGATATCACTTGAAAATATTCGGTTGGATAACTTTTCAAGAATTAAATCTTCCATATAGCCTTTAAAAAGATCATGTTTATCTCAATTTTTACAATAGTGAGAATTCAGTCAATTACTACCCCAAATTTGAAACAAATAATGTGACAGTTGGTAATTATTGAGAAATGAGTTGTGCCGTGCCTTTACACCCCTATACTGTATTTCTATAGTTTACTGCGGTTAATGTCACCGTGTACAGCTCTTTTTGGAGACTCAACACATTGGCGAAAGTGTACATCAGTCGATTAACTCTGCATTTAACCATTGCGTTTTCAACAGATCTTACCTCCTAGCATTTGTGGATGTCTGTTTTAAATCGTCATATGCAATCTCGCTCCATCGCATCTGCTCAAATCAAGCTGAAGCCCAAGAAGAATTCAAATAACCACACCTTCCTTTTTGTGTCTCTACCTCAATCTTTTTCAACTAGCTGCTGCATGCGAGGGGCCGTCTTTTAACATCGAGTCTCCGCTGGTTTTACACCGTCACGTAATCTCCCTGTTACATCCAGGTGGTTTATTGCTAAGGAAAGGTGAAAAACCATCCTGAACTTATGGGTTTTCGTTTATCCCCTTCACAGAAATACGAGACGGAGCGTCAAAAGGATTTGGAGGACCTGATTAATGCCGCAGAGAAAAAGGTAGCCAAACAGGCGTCATCGCAGTTGAAGGGCGGTCGCAGTGCTGCAGCCAAGGGCGCAGCCGCAGCTCTGACTAAGGGCATGCGTCAGACGCGACCCGACCCCTTGGGTCGACGTGTCGAGCCCGTCGTCGATCCCGAATTGGCCAGGAAGGCTGAGGCTCAGGTCTGTCGTGAGGCCAAAAGGAAGGCGGCGGCTGCTGGCAGTGGAAAGGCAGCAGATGGTACACCAAGTTTTTCTCTCTCTCCTCCTTTTTTGAGATTAAATTTACCTTTCCTCGCCTTGCAGACGACTTTCTTGCGGACATGGACGACGAGGACAGTCAGTTTGGTGGGAATGCACCTCAGCCGCTATTCAAACGACTTAGTGGGACGGTAGATTCGGAGGACGGTAATACTGCGCTCAATACTCTCGCCTCAGCTCCACTATCGAAACGTGGTAGTGGTGCTGGTAGTCGTGGAGGAGGGCGTGGACGTGGCAAAGGGGCTTCCGCTGGTCAGTCATCTCTCTATCCTCCTGAGTGATTTCAGACATAGGACTTGCATTTTAAAAGTTGATTTGGGCGGGGAAGGTTGCTTAGCGGCTAACGCAGCCCTCTAGGACACCATTCTTCACTAGCGTCATCAGATTTGGCTATTTATAATCTACCTACAACATTTTTGGAGTAGATAGAGGTGTTCAATCTCTTCCATTGCAAGATTTTTAAGGTTGCAAAAAGTGTGATGAAGAGTGTGCGGTGATTTTTCATTAAAGCGAATAAGCTCCCCCATCCAACTAGAGCTGTGTATCCTGTCCGTTCGATGGGTCTCCGTCCATCGTGTCCGGTTCGCAAATAACATTACAGAGACGTGTCACTGAGGGCTCTGTGATATTCTACAGAGGGCACATTTCGCATGTGATCCCCTTGCATGGGAAAAGTTTTCTGTTTTGTATCTGATGCAATGTAACGTCCTGTGTTCGCTCATCCGTTTTCGCTGCGTTACCATTTTGCGTTTTGCTAGCATGTTGCAATTTTCTGCAATATGAAGAGTCTTCGTATCTTCGAGTTTGAGGTTAAAAATTCAAAAAAGTTCTTTAGTGGACTTGGAGAAGAGCCGGGAGATCAGAAGTTTTGGTAGAGATCCATCCTGCCAGCGTGCTGATTGAATCTTCATACACTGGAAAGACTCAAGTAATTATTTTTACAGTTGAGCCAAATACTATCATACGCTTTAGTATCTGTTTTGTTCCTATAAAAGCGGGTCTGGAAAATGGAAATGTACTTTGTTTTTTGTGTCCCTGTGATGTGCCAGGCGTGAAGCGATCGTCGGCGAGGAAAGTTCGTCAAAAGAAACTTACCTTCGACAGCAGCGAGGATGAAAGCGATGCTGACAACGTCAGTGATGATGCCTCGGACGTCTCCGAGTTTGCGCCATTCAAGGGAGGCAGTGGTGGTATGTTGGTTTCTCTTAAATCGGCTTTTAATGGACGAGAGGGGACTTGGTCTATTTTAATTCAATATTCACTGCCTTTTTCCACCACGACATGCATCACTCATTCGTTTTCTACTTTCGCTTTTATTTTCCTTCCCTAATCAGTTTCTGAATATTGGAATTTATCTCATGTATTTCTTCCATCTCGGTATGCATCTATCATGTTGCCTCTTCCTGCAAACTCCTGTATGTTGGGCTTTAAAACGGCTAGACAGCGTTTCTAATTAAAGCTTTTGTCATTTATCTGGATTTTTGACGAACGTCGCACTGTGGAAATTAGAGAAGATTCCTCCCTCGATGTGTATTAAGGCGTGGATCCACATTTCTCAACTAGAATGGTGGTGTCTTTGCGAAAGCCATTCATTTCCGGCACTTCGGTTTCCTTTTTCATTTGAACGTAGTAGCATACCTTGCGTTTTGTGGACAATAAAGCTTTCCCTTACCTTGCTCATCATTCGTCCTCGTTGTGCGTTGTCGTGAAGTTGTGCATCCGTTTCTTTCAGCCAGCAAAAGTAATTATTACCTCAGGGAGAGAATAAAAGTAGTGTCTGCCGAAATATGCGCGCAATTCATTCCCAACTGTTCCCAATGCATTCCACTTTTTTGAGGCTATTGTATCACCAGTACTTCCTAAAGTCATTGCTGTCCCGAGCTTTTTTATTTACTTCACAGAGACGCTGCTAGTGTTTTGCCATTATATTATCAATTTACTACTCGTAGATCGTGGTTTTCGCTCGTTTAGCACTCTGCTCCCAATGGATACGTTGCTCTGCCTTCCTGCCATGACAACTCCTTTCCACGAGCACTGAAGTGCACCTTGACTTTTTTTTCGCCAAACCTATTTTTGTGCATTTCTGACTCCGTTTTTGCTAAAATTGTGTTAATCAAATCCACTTGTTCTATTGCAGTTCTGTCACAGCCAATCGGTTTCTGTCAGGGAAAAACTAACAGTAGTCTAGACACCACCACCACCACTACTACTACAACTACTACTACCACCACCATCATCATCATCATCCATCACCGTTATTCAGAAACTAAAAAGGATGTAATTATCCTCATACCAAGACCATCCCATATTCCTTTCATTACCTTAAACTTAACCAATCAGTTTTCAACGCTATTTGGTGCGACCGGTCATCACATAGTGGACCTGTTAAGTTTGTAAATCAGTTTTCAATACGCACTCGCAGTTACACTCCCACTTGGGAATGCTAAGTTTTACATCTTCCAGTTGACACTTTCTCAAATTAAGCGTCCCATTCCATCGAGTAAGAAGACCGAGGCCTACCGTGTGGCTTTCGGCGCGTGAATTAATCATTCTAGGCCTACTCAAACGTCTGCTAGATATCAAAGCAAGTTGTGGTGTGCAGTATGCATCTACCTAGGCTTTATCGAATCCGAATGGTTTCAATCATCTTTAGCGGAGCATTCAGGAATTTTTTTCTATTTATTAAGACGGATAAAGCAGTGAAGAAAGTGTACGTGTGCATGGAATTACTGTCTTCTGCATAACCTCCTTCATTTAACTAATTGTATGGTGTGTTGCCAATTTAGTCTTTTCAACGTGGAGGTGCCTTTGGCGGCTCTTTCATGCTCTCATTTACCACACGTACAGAGCGTGAACCAATCCCATCCGGAATATTGTTCTGTCTTCCTCCTTTACGTTAATCTTTTTTAGAATTGTTGAACCACCTTTCTGGTTTGACGCGTTCGCTGTCAGTATCACGTAGACATGACATGAGGTCATTGTTTATCTGATGGTAACTGGTTGCCCCAAATTGTGTTACGAAAGGATTGAGTTGAAACCGTTCCCACTATGAAGGTAATCACATCTCTTTAGTTTTTGAGCACATTGGACTTAGTCAAAAAAGTTTATGGCAGTTGTGCCACCGTTAGAATGGTGAGGCACTTAGGTAGCTGTGGGAACCGGCTCCCCTGAAGCCCTGGCAACGAACCTGTTGAGATGTCTGCTGACGCTCCATGCGACTAACCTAAACTAGGCCTTCTGCCCCTTTTATTGCAATCCTAAGTATCTGTGCGCTGATTCATCCCCCACAGCTCGTTAAACCACATTCTTGAATCGGAAAAACATTGGTGACAAATTCCGTGCGCGTATGTGCCACTTTATAGACGGACCAGTGATGTCCCTGGCTGAGCGAGTTCGCAACCAGCCTCCGCGTCGCACTGCAGCTGCCACTACGAAAAAGTACAACTTTGACGATTCCGAGGGCGATGAGGATGGGGTAAAGAGTAGCGAAGAGGAAGTTTTCACGGCTGTGGACCATGGGCAGGGTGACAAGGCGATTGTTCTCAGCAGCCCTGTGAAACAACCTTCCTCGCCAACTATCGTACAGCTACAAACTGATGCTACCGGAAAGTCGAAAAGCGGCACAACAGCGTAAGTTGGTATCATTTTTTCTTTTCTAGTTTTTGTTATGGAGTCAAGGCATTCCACAATCTTGAGGGGCTTTTGCTCATTGTAGGTTTGGTCCGTACCTTGATGAAAGGTGAATATTGATGCTCACTCCATTTCTGAGTAAAATGGGGATTTATAGGTGTGTAAAAGCTTCGTCTAGTTCCTAAGCTATCTTCTGATCCCTTTGGGGCTCCTACTTTACGTATTGGTTTGCGGTTAATAAATGGCCAATTTTCGATGTCATCTTGACGCTTATACGAATTCACAGCATCTTGTGGCATTGGCCTAACCCCTTCTTGCCTTTTGTGTCTTGTTCGTTGTTGAAGTCTAGAATAGGGCTGGTGGTTGACTCATCTGGATGCGACACCCACCAGTGGGCTTTCCTTGATTTAAACTACCTTCTGGTTGAGAGCGTGGTGTGTACTGCATGATAGCACCGGCGACTCTTGCAGCCAATCGTGTCGAGTAGTCAGCATTCCGGAGGGTTCTTTGTCACCCTCTCCTTCGGATATGTTGGCGTTCTAGAGACATTTTAAGGGCTATTTATCGCTCCATTTACCTCTTTCTTTGGTGTTGTAGGGGAGCGCAATTTAGGTGTTCGAAGTGCTGGGTTCATCCGTCAGTTTGTTTGCACACGCTGATGAGGTGTCGGTGTATTTGTTTAACTATCAGCTGTCAAATTACCCGATTGCAGGCGTCAAATGGGCAACTTTGGATCTTTTTCTCATCTATTTCCTTGTGTCCTTTGTATTATCTCAATTAAGGTTCAGTTCGAAGCTATGGGATTAAGAGCAAGTTTGTCCCTTTTTAAAGGTCAATGGCTCCACAGTCTTCAGTTCAGAGTTGATGTACTCGGCCTTTGCTTTCCCTTGACTGAAAAAAGGGTACGAAAACGGAATCCCATCGTTCGTGATTATATTTGCGTTGGTCGGCTTTAAGCAATGGCTCTAGCCTTCTACGTAGGTCAGTGAAAAGTATAGGCAAACAGTGGAATTTGTGTCCTTTACATTGCACCCATAGGTAAGTAATAGAATCGATTTAACTCTATTTAACGGGTCGGGGAAGCCCTTTGCCTCAGATCAGCTTTGTGTGGGCTCAAGCTCTTCTGCCTTATTTAGCTGGCCAATCTCCTACAAAGAGCCGGCCACCGTAGCCACCAGGATGCCGTCCTCTACGAGAGGCGGGCGCGCCGGCAGCAGTCGAAGAGGCGCCAACGCTCGTGGTGGTGGTGGCCAGAGAGGGGGTGCAAGGCTTACCACTGCGGCCAAGTCCACCGGTGTCAAGCGGTTGATGGAGGAGACAGACTCTGATACCCCTGGTGGCGCCAACAACAAGAGCGATGACGCTGACGAAATTTTCATACCTGGTTCGTCACATTGTTACTAGTTTTCCTCCAGTTTTTATCCACTTCAACACTTAATATTATCAATCGTTCCCAATTGACGACCATAAGGCCAACAAATCTCTAAAATGCGCCACTTCGTATTAGTCGATTCAAGGTGGTGACCACAAAACACAAATTAATTCATGCGACTTGAATTCTGTGCTACATTATCCATGAAATATTTCGCCTAGCGTGTCATGGTGGTCAGAGGGAATCCGTGATCTGCAATATCTTGTGGAGTTGGAGTTATTTTGGAGTGCGTTATATAGTGCAAAGGTGCCTTCATTTAAGCGTACAGAAGATCCATGAGACCTACAATTTAGGTGGTGGCAGAGCGAAGAAAATCGCACGGCCCCTTAGACAATTAAGGTAAATACGTGCAGTTTAGAACACAGATCCCTCATTTTGAATGTCCTGCTCGGTCCGCCTTACGGCCATTTCTCCATTCCCCTCAAAATAGTATCCGAATGAATCGAAATCACCATTGAGGTTTTCCACTACCGCAAGATCCTCAATCCCAGTGCCCATTCCGTCTGAAAGCTGGACAATGTTCCACGCCGTGCTTACTGCATGTGCCAATCGCTGTTCAGAAGTGTTTGTCTAAGGACAAAGTCATTTGATAAAATGTACAATGCAAAGTAGCCGGACAAAACTATGTTCTGTATTCACTCCTTCCTTCCACCGTCACTGTGATGTTTGTCAGTCACCTACACCTGGATTATTCCTCATAGGCAGTTGTATGGTCCCGATTCATTCAAATCAGGACCTATCCCGTGGCTGGACATTATGGAGAGCTCAGGTAGGAACGGTTACCAAAAGTTGGCATGGTTTTGATAGCATTTCTGTTGTGAATTTCTTAAGATCCAGCTATTCATGGCAGACATTTTTTGGGGTTGTGTTCTTTGTGAAACGTTCAGGTCTGGAAGTTTTGTTATTACCACCGTACCTCAGCAAGGCCAGAAAGTGTAAATCGAACCACGAATGATTGGAAAGACTCAGGTTAAAGCAAGTACTATTCTGCTTTCAAGGTCAAGAGCTAAGGCAGATCTTTGAAAGCATTAGGATGCCGGGAAAAAGTGGCAAATAAATATGATAAATGTATTTTGCGTTCTTTTTTCTGCTCGTAGACTCACCAGTCGCTCCAGCCCGAACCAAGGCGGCGCGCAGCGCACAGAGGAAGGTGCAGTACTTCTTCGGCAGTGACTCGGATGAAGTGGTGGAAGTGGACAGTGTTAGCGACAAAGGTGTCGATTCTGTTGATGGCGGCAATGTAAAGCCGAGGGGGAAGATGGGCGCCAAACGGAAGCGTTTCAATTCAGACAGCGATGAGGATTATGTACCTGAATAGGAAGCCCAACGAGGCGGATTGGCGATATAATTATTTGTATTTTATTCGTGTTGTAATCGTACATCCTTTTAAGCGTTTCATTGACCCAGCCTTTGTGGTGTGGTCGCGCACATTTTGGTTCCAGTGTTGGATACTCCCTGCGCTGGGAGGGTGAGTGGGCGGGTTGCTTCCGTGTAGGGTGCCGGGGTGGCGGGTCGGCTGTGCACACTGGCTGTGGGGTGGTGGGGTACCCTAGGTAACGACAATGGGCCATCAAGTCATTTTGGGCTTAGTAATGGGGACGTCTCGAAGTAAGGTATTTGTATTGGTAAATAGCGAGTGATGATTATTCGTAAATGTACGTTGATGACATGACTTTCGCAACGAGACATTGTTTTAATTTACTAGTGAAGGTCGAAGCTGCTCCAAACGACGCTTCCACTTTTTAAAACTGCCATTAGCATTAATTGTGCACAATTGTTTTTGCAAAAACCCCTGCTTTAATAACATTTGTCGCTGTAGAACAAACTATTAATGGGCCCAATAGGCTTTTATTCAGCATCAGTTGAATATTTAGCAGTAATGTTTCATATTCGCTTGACATGCGCAGCTGATTTCGCCTTATATTCTTGAACAATGCTAGATGTGGTTTTTTTAAGATTCAAAAGTTTAGCAGATATTTACTGCAAATGCCCGTTGTTTTTAATAGCACAATGAAGACGCCAATGTCTTCCGAACACCGCTCTCTTACACGTTCGCGTCAAGATGAATCCTTCGCAAAAATAGTTGATAATCTCCTTACAGAAGGAAATCGCAGGCTTATAAATAGAAATGCAAGAATTCTACGCTTACTCATTGTTTTTTAGGATCAGGATGTATTCTGTTCTCTTGATCGAGAATTACATAAGAAATGTCAACTGGAAATTGAATTCGAAAATAATCTTTTAAGGCTTTACCGTGAGAAAAACATAATAATAAAAAATCGTAATGCAAGAGAAAAAGAAGTTCAGCGTAAAAAAGAATCTGCAATGGAAGCAGCCAGCAACCAAGAAAAAGTAACACTGGAGCAAGTTTTGAAAGTTCTCAGAAAAGAATTCTCTCAGAAAATTTTCGAAAAGCAAACAGAAAGCAGCAGCTGATAAAAAACTTGGTGAATGAAAAAAATCGGCTTTTGGATGAAGGAAAACTCGCATTCTTCTGTGATATTTATCAAATTGATACCGCAGATCTTCTAAGCCTAGCTACTAAGCTATACGCCTTGAAGAGTCTCACTAATAAGTAACGCCACCCGAGACTTATCTAACATGCTAGCCCAAACTCAGTTTGGATGGTGCGCTGTTTGAAGTATCTTTTTGTAAACGAACAGCCACTTGGACTTCGGAATGACTGCTTAGACGAACTTGATATAGAAGACATAAAAGTAAGCTGGCTCCTGTACACGACTGTCAAGGCCCTGAAAGGAGAATGGAAATCTACTTCTTTTAAATGTGTTAGTGGGAATTCTATGACTAAAAAAAACGCCTCACAGCATGTGATTTTACCTCCTTGGGAAAGAATGAAAGCGACCTCTGAGCTTGATAAAATTCTTACTGCCTTAATCTTCTTGGTAAGGCCAGTTTTAGCATCATTTGACAATCCAAATGCATTTACTTAGGTTAATCAATTTGTTTAAAATCTTTTCGTTATGGTTTTAATATATGATAATAACTCACTAAAAAGGTTTCTTTTTTCAATGTAGAATAAATCCAAAGTTAAAAACAAGGTTGATTTTCAGATTCGAGGAGCAATTTTAAGGCGGCCATATTGTGAAAACCCAAAGTTTGCAAGTTCACAAGGTACTCATTATCAGAACCAATAAAGTATTTAAGAAGATTATGAGGTAATAAGATTGAGGGACTTATATCATAACTGGCCGTTAAAAAATAACATGGAACAGTCTGTTTCTGCCATCATTAAAGCAGAACTTTGGTAAGGTTTTCCTTACTTAATCATTTCTTGCTAGTAACTATGATCCTTCTGTCAACTGGTTTTTGGAAGACTGCCCTATTAATTTGGGTATTTTAAAGGCGATGCATGCTACTCTTCATTTTAACGCTATATTGTTTATTTCTGTTCCAAACGAAGAGATAATTTCGCAGGCAGTTGAAGGGCACTGGGATAATGACGAAGTCGTCCTTGAACTTTCCCACTCGGATCATGCGCTGTCAAGCATTCGCAGCTTTTTCCATGAAAAGGGATGTCAAATTTATGAAGTAAAGTCCGCTTTTGGAGAGTCCATTGATGCCCAAATTTCTCAGTTGATCAAAGATCACCTAGTTGGGGTGAGTGATTGGTAGGTGATCAATCAAGTTCTTCCATAATCCATTTCATTGATCGTCTATCATTCGTTTAGTTAAGAAAACTAGAGCAACAGATGGAGACAGTGGAGTGTCGAACTGGTAAACCACTTTACCATAAGTAATCTTAGCTATTTATTCCTGGTAGATTACAAAGCTGATAATGAAGAGAATTTGTTCATTACCTATTGTGCTTCAAAAATTAGTCAGGTAGGTGATATAAATATGGGGAAGCTGAACGTCAAACTAATTTCTTTCATTCAGGATATGCTTAAGCGATTCAGTGAGATTTTAGAAGCCATAAGTGCCACCTTTGTTGATCAGCTGCAGAAAGTGTTATCAAAACTACGCCATCAACGTCTAAATATTGTGGAGCATCTTTGTGAGTGCAGAAGAACGCTGTTGACATATCTGAGGCGACCGAGTAACAGACAAGCACTTGTGGATAGTTGGCAGAAGGTTCCACTTAAATGATGCTAGAGAGCATTTATTTTAGGAGCTTAATGCGATGCCTTTGGAGTTGTTAGAGGATGATGTGACTAAAGCAGAACGTCATCTCCGCCTACATGAGCTGGTTTTTCAGCTTCGCGAATTGACTGAGGAACGGCGAGATGACAACTTGACACACCTTAGAGACTTCGTTGGCCACAATGAATGGCATGCAAATGAAAGAACTAACCTGATGAATAACTACTGTTTGCTGCTTCAAATAGAGTTGGATAGGTGGCAAGATAGGAACCGGGTGGTTGAAATGTTTTTCCCCTCAACTGACGATACCAATGAGGGTAAACTGGAGGATCAAAGGAATCAAAACTACTACCGACTTCCAATGTTGAAAGTACGATATTGCAACATCCTTTAGCTGAATATGTCCATGCTATTTTCAGATTTTATGCTTTTACCTCAGATTACTTTTAATTGAGTTGATTTTTGAGCTTGCAAGTAGGTTACGTTCGTTTGAGAAGGAAAGCTTAGGATTTTTTATTTAAGGTAACGACCAAAGCTGAACTTATTGTTACGAGGATAATCGTGACAAAAGGATTATTATTCCTTATATCTATCATCTTGGAATACATACATGACACTGAAAACTGCCTTTATCCGAGCATTTCCGAATAAGTTGCAAATCTCAACTGCCTCTGTTAATAGCCTCCTGGGTTATTTACTACGGAACAGAGTCTGAGCCAAACCGCCGATTTGAAGGCAAAACGGCGTCAACCACCAAAAGACGAACTTAGCGAGAGCAAAGTTCAGACAATTACATACACCACGGAGGACTTTAAAACTGACGATGAGACAGATCGTCCGCAACTACTTTTTGTTACCAGTGCGACGCTGACCGCCTGTGAGATGCTTCCTCTCACACGTACGTTTCTTCTTGTTATAAATGCATAGGGAACACGTTTATTTTGTACTAAAAAGCGGGCCGTTTCTTGTAGACGAAGATGCCACCGCTAAAGCAAAAGAGGTGAAGAAGGTCAAGCAGAGTCTTGAAAAGAAAAAAGCAGGAGAGAAGGCACAGAGAAGTAGGGGCAAAAAGGATCTTACGCCCCCACAACCCAATCAGTATTTGCTGGGGAGCCAATTGAAACCGAAAGAGCCTGAACTCGCCTTCCTTTATGAGATTGCTACCTGTGCGCTCAAAGTGGTCCAGTTGAGAGTATGTTCTCAAAAATAAACTTGATTTAGCACTTTTTTTATGGCTGGCACTTCTCAAATTTCAGATTCGGTGGACAAATAATGCCAGAAGTTTCCTTCGTAGACTTTATTTGGATTGGAAGTTTTTCATAATTCTAGTCATTTCATGGCAAATTTATGCCTTATAAATAGCGTGCATCTGTTCCCCACACAACCTTGGTTAGTTAACAAACCATAGGTTGCCAAAGAATACAAGCAGAGTGCTCGCTAGATGTGGAATGAATTTTGCTGCTGTAGCAGTTCCTTAACCACAAAGTTATTTATTTGGGTCCCGCTGCCTTCAACCGTCTATATTGGTAGGTCTGTGAATCTGGGAATGATACAGTCCTTGGTCAGCAGTATTGCTTCACAACATCCGACTTCTCCAAGCCTAACTTCAGTGCAGGTGTCTGTATCAATCGAGCCCACCTTGAATAAATTATGAAGCGATGCAAAAGGCGTAGATGGAATGGTGGGTTTTTAACAGGACCAATGTGGTGGCAGTGCCTTACTACTAAGGTGCAAATCGGATCCTACGTAGACATTGAAATAAACATGGTTCTGTCGCCTGGAACATTTGCTTTCCTGGACTACCGTGTGATGGTGGTTTCCTCCGTGCCTTGTGACCCTGATTCGCTCTTTACCTTCTGGCTAGCATAACCGCAGCATTGACAGCCTTTGTTCCGAAGCTGTGGGTAGATTATCAACGGACAGGAGCTCCGTCCTTTAACCAGCGCCGATATGGGAGCCATTTTGAAGTGTTTGTGTGCAATGTAATTTGAAAAGTTTGTCAGTTGGATTTTGGAGGTGGTCACAACTCATTTTCGATTTGTATTGAGCCTAAGTGAAGAATAACTTGGTTCAGTAGATGCCTTTTTCTTAAATACTAAATAACTAATCGCACTGTTATCTTTTCGGATGTAAATCTTCGAGAGTTTCGCGGTATGAATGAGACAGTCAGATGAGCGACTAAGGCCGAATCTGTGCTGGTCAAGGTGGATGGTCTAAAGGCGGACCACTTTTATTTCCTTGTTTCCCCTCATGAAACACCAGCAGAAAAGCCTGATTAAGCCATTTTGCCTATTTACTCGCTTTCCAAGGATTGACAGGTCACCACCTCAAAGAACAGCTACCACTTTCTGCCTTTGATTGAATCACTTTATTTCTCCTACCCTATACTTCTGCCTGATTAGGGTGTTCATTCATAAATCAAAAGACGAAAGCAGAACCGAATGTAACCACGACTTTCTTTGTCCAAACGGTAAATCTATCAGGTTTCCAGTTTCTACCAAAAATGTGGAATGCACATCCCTTTCTGCCGCGTCTCATTTTGACTCAAATGCCATAGATGTCAAAAGTCGCACATCTTTATACGAATTTGGTTTTTTAGCCTAAAAAATAACTTATAGCTTCTTCCTGGTTGTATGTAGCTCACGGAGGAACAAACGAAATTGGGAATGTATGTGGATGACAATGGAGACCCACTTCCTTGTAAGGAAGAACTTCCAAAATCTCAAGATACCACGAGTTCTCGTTCTACAAAGACCGTCAAAAAAGTAAAGAAGACGGGTGAGCACGCTTGCTCAGGACACGATTGAATTCTTATTTTCACTTTTTTATGGGCATCTTGATCACTCCAAACTACTTGTCTCACCAATATGTGCTGCAGTCGATGTCGCTTACACTAGCGCATGGCAGGGTAGCTATTGTATGGTTTAACTAGCATTGAAAATCCTCTTTATCTCGAAGCACCCACACCGGAATTGATCAAAGAACCAGAACAGTCAGAGAAGCCCAAAGTGGAAAAGGCGATCCGGCTCAACCTTCTTAAAGATGAAGGTAAAGTAAAAGTGCTTTCCGTTATTAATTCGAAACGGTTCCCACTAAATTTGTCTTCAGAGTATTACTAATACTTGATCAAATTAATTTTGATGTCATTTCATTCTTTTCCTTGTTAAGCGGAGAGGACTGCGCTGCGTCTACAACTAATCAGGGATGTGGGACTGGAGATTTTGGCCACATTTCAGGGAGACGTAGTGCACTTTCAGAATGAGGGAACGCAATGGATTGACGCGGAATACCGGGGATTCCAAAAATCGTAATTTAAAGTTCACATTCCCTATGATGGACAATGTTTTTAGGATTACCAAGCTCGAAGAATATGTTCAAGAGAAGATTGAAAGAGGCGAATCGCTGGAATATCGTCTTTTGATTGCTGACAATGATCCATTCTACGTGTCCCAAGTGTGTCAACTTTTCCACTTGTTCTCAATAACTGACTCTTATAGGAGGTGGTTTTCACCCCGCAAAGATTGGTCAACCTCCATCCATTCGACCAAGTTATAGACGGATCTCCTCAACCAGAAAACGATTCATTCGGGAACCTATCGAAGCTCGTAGATCAAGTGAGTCTCCATTACATATCTAACTATTTGGATTTTTAAATACAAGTCTGTTGAACCTGTGTGCATCATCGACAATGAGATTACGTTTTCCTGGTGTTTAGAATGTATAAAATTGGAACAGCGAATCCATTAACACCACCAATGGAATATAATTGGCTTCAGAGGACTTTTTTCAATGTCCGATATCATTTTTTTGTCAAAGATGGAATTCATTTGTCGACAGACAGATCTTATCGAGAATAAGGAAGTTTTCTTAAGTCTTTCATTGGGATCTAAATTATATTTCTCAGAGGTTTTGCCAATCCGTTCACCTTTGCCCGTTTTGTGTTATTCGGTTTCAATAACTACATTTCAGCTGTAATGAACCTTTGGACACTGGTAGTGAGATTACTGAGACTCCACTGGACTCTAGAAGTTGGGTCGAACGTGTAAGGCGGCCGCGGAAGTGTACGCTGTTGTTAATGCCATTAGGAAAATCGCGTTTGAATGATTCTTGAAGTGTTTTACCCATTAAAATAATCATCTTTGCAAGTCCGCAAGATATTCCCTTTCCTATGAGGCACAAGCTTCCTGCGAATTCTACGCGATGGTAAACTAAGGCTGACCACTTCCCCTTCCATCTCAATTTTCTCTCCCAACTGTCCAGTCCGTTCTACATTCGGCCGTCTAATGGTAACACCAAGGAAGAGGAGCGACATTCCCCAATAAAAAAGTTACCATCGGGAGAATGAGAGTATCCCTCTTTCTCTCTCCTTTCCTCAACTACACACACACACACACACACACACACACACACACACACACACACACACACACACACACACACACACACACACACACACACACAC